>NC_081764.1:32654442-32896942 GCF_963082965.1 Carassius carassius | reverse complement strand
TGTTGCAATTTTATATATATATATATATATATATATATACATATATACATATATACATATATACATATATATACATATATACATATATATACATATATACATATATACATACATATATAATTTTATTTAAATGTTTTTCAGTGTATTATTTTTGCTTTCTTTACTTTGGGATTATGGGATGAGTATGTACAAGTCCACAGGAGCAGCAGGAAAGGAAATTGCTTGTTGTTGAGATGTGTGATGGTGTGCTTCAAAGGCTCTGGAGGTGAACAGGAATCTGAACTGCAGCACTGAGATCTTAATGGAGTCTGTGGCGCAGCTGGAAGACATCAAGTCTCAAAAGAAAGGTCTTCTGTACGGAGTGCCCATCAGCATCAAGGACAACGTCTCATATGAGGTGAATATTATGGTTAGACGGATTCAGAGAAGTGTCTTCTTGTTTGAGGTGTGTGTAACATCAGTTTGTGTGAGCAGGGTCATGACACTTCCTGTGGTGTGGTGAGTAAGTTGGATCAGCCTGCGCTCTCGGACAGTGTCGTGGTCAAGGTGCTGAAGAAGCAAGGCGCGATCCCGTTCATCAAGACCAACATACCACAAGGTCTTCTCAAGTGAGTAAACACTATATCACTCTGTGGAAAAAATTAAATGGGAAATCCTGGTAATATCAAATGATTTGAAGGCCAAGAAGAGACATGAATCTTAAGTCAGCAGGAGTGTATGAAGAGACCATGCAGTTAGTTGCTCATTTGCTGGAGATTAGCCATAAAAGGTGTTTTTTTGCAACATCATGATATTTAAGCTCATTTATCCTCCCTCTGACAACTGTCAATGTAAAATCTCATTTTCACAGAAAAAATTCTATATCTATATTGTAAAGAACAGTTGTATGTATAAAACAATGTGTGTAGTTGATTTTTTTTTTTTTTATAAAATATTTTGCTTAGACAGGATGAAAACTAAATCCATAAAAAAAAATCATTTAATCCTGAAATAAAATAAACGTTGAATTTTTTAAATAAAATAAGTTAAAATTAAACGTTTTATATTTCAGCTGGTTGCCAAGGCAACATTTTTAATTTTTGTTTAGTTTAAATTATTCAATCAAAAAAAAAAAAACATATAGACATATGTTTTTGTTTTTTTTAATGAAAAATTACTACAACTTTAATTAAAATTAACCTAAAACCAGAAATAGTTTGAAAATGAAATGAAGATATTGAATGAACACTAAAATAGAATCTCAATGATACTAAAACAACAATGTGCAATTTTGAGAATTTGGGAGCAAAAATAGACGTGTTTAAGATAGGTTTAATTTTATTTCATATTATTTAATTCTTTCTTTTTTTTCCTTTAATGAAGAATGTAATTTCTTACTTTTTCCAGGAGCCTTTATTTATTAAATTCAACTGTTCACCTCGCAAATCTATTTCTATGTTACTAATTTGACACATGTATCTGTGGAACATACAGCCCAAGGGCAAACATTCCTTTAACTAATTTGTGCTTCTAAAAGTACTTCAGTTCTCTCCCGCAGACCTCCGTATTCATAACAAAACAGATTTTTTATTTAAATTAAACGTATGGTATTATGACACTATGGTCTGCCATGACATGGGAATGTAAAACATCTAAGGTTTAACTTGTGCTGAAATCATGATTTTCCCAAGACCCTGTACAGTTCAAAAAACAAAGAGTGGTTAAACACCATTCATAAACACCTGGGGCTTCACAATCATTGTACATTTTATAAGTAAAAGTTGATTTTAATGATCTCGATCACAAATACCAAGTTTTAGGGGTCAACCAGGTTAAAAGCTTTTTCCACCACTCAGGAACAGAGAGAGTGAAGGTTCTGGAAAGCTACTTTGTACCTTTGTATCCACTGTTGATACCAACTCAAACCCTCTGTATTTGTATCTACTGTAGTTATGACTGCAGTAACCCCATTTATGGACAAACCTTGAACCCCTGCAACCTTCAGAAGTCCCCTGGAGGTTCGTCCGGAGGAGAGGCAGCTCTGATTGGAGGAGGAGGCTCCTTGCTAGGCATAGGCACTGACATTGGTGGGAGCATTCGTATCCCAGCATCCTTCTGTGGGGTTTGTGGATTTAAACCCACTGCAACGAGGATAAGGTTCATATGCATCTTAAATCTCATTTGTGTGATGATACTGTATGCAGTGAGGAAAAGTTTCATATTCCAAAGCAAGGGGTTTACAGTAGGTTTTTGAAGTGTACTGCTTTAATATATAATAACTAATATATGTTGAGATATTGCTATGGGTTAGGGTTAACCCTTCTATTGTTCATTTATCATCTCAAGGATGATCAGAAGAAACGGACAGCACCTGAGTTAAATATATAAGTGTCACAGCAAAGGGTCTGAATACTTAGGACCATGTGATATTTCAGTTTTTCTTTTTTAATAAATCTGCATTTATGGGTTGCAGTGTGTACATTTAATGAAGAAAAAAAATGAACTTAAATGATTTTAGCAAATGGCTGCAATATAGCAGAGTGAAAAATTTAAGGGAGTCTGAATGTGTATATATATATATATATATATATACACACACACACACATGTAAACAATCACTTGTGTTATACAATTTAGTTTTTACTTGATGAGAGACACAGAAGGCGGCAGTTTTGTACAGTGACAATAATGTAATGTCCTTTATTAATTGCATATGTGTGGCTGAATCTCAAAAACATGTCTAGGACAAACTTCCATTGACTTGTAAATAATGTGACATTGTAAAAATGCTCTATTTTTATTCAAGCAATATATACATTCTTGTTACATGTTTTTTTTATTTGGGGTGAAAAAGCTCCTGTTCCAGTCTTGATACTGTTGGTATTGTGAAAGTCATCTTTCACCTTAATCAACCTGTTTTTCTTGTTTTCTCCTTTTTTAAAATTATTTTTAATTTTTTTGATCTAACTTTAGTGCTCGTGGAATCAGTTCTTGCATCAAAGGCCAGAAATCAGGTGAGATCATGTTTATCATCGTGCTGTTGTAGTTCTGGACTTTGCACCAACAGAACATCATGTTCTGTACTTTGTGTAATTGTAACATTGTGTTGGTGTGTGTGTGCAGTGTTGTCCTCTTTTGGCCCTTTGGCTAGGGACGTCGAAAGCTTGTCACTGTGTATGCGGGCGCTGCTCTGCCAGGACATGTTCTCCTTAGACCCCACCGTCCCTCCCATACCATTCAACCAAGAGGTTGCAAATTAAATATCACAACCCAGATACCTTTATTTGTGATGTGTTATGCAAATGCAGAATCTGTGATACTTTGCTCTTGTTAAACAGATGTATGAGAGCTCCGAGCCCCTGAGGATTGGTTATTATGAGAGTGACGGGTATCTGCAGCCGTCTCCGAGCATGGCCAGGGCCTTCAGGGAGACTAAGGACCTGCTGGAAAGAGCGGGGCACACGGTACACAGACACACTGTAACCCTCTACATTGCGAGTTAATCACTCACATACTGTATGCGACTAAATCTTCACCCTGGCGACTAAATGATGTCTAATATTAGCCAATGGCTAATAAATTATCTGATTTTACTCACCAGTGTGTTAGTTGGAGGCGAAGTATAAGTTTAGCACAGATATACTGTATTTTCACTCGCAAACACTCTGACTGAGCTCTTGAGTTTCACTCTCCATCAAGCGATCTGTGCTGTTTTTCAGTTCATCTCAATGGATGCGCAGCGCAGTATTTAATGTACCGTAAACTCTAGTGTGAAGGCGCACAAATCGCCGTCGCTTTCTCTCACACACCCGCAGAGAGAGAGAGAGAGAGAGAGAGAATTGACATGCTACAATTAAACAGTATTATTTGTTGTATTTTCTTGTCAAAATAACGTCAATCCTATGGAACGCTTCAGCTTTTAAGAACAGCAGGGTTTTCCGGTAGTGGGTGGAGTTCATGTGCAAACGGCAATCTCATTGGCTGGCGCTCACCTTATCGTCCCTGTTTTCAGCAAATCAGTTCGAGCGAATGCACAAAACCCGATTAATATTCATGAATCCAGCAGCTCAGTAAGCCCATTGGTGTGTTTCATAATTCTTATTAGTAGAACTGCTATCATTATTATCAGTTTTTTTTGTAGTATTTTTCCCAATTTTTATATACTTTTTTTTTTTTTTTCTTATTTTATATTCTTCTTATTTTTTTCACCACCAGTCCAGTTAAAATATTCAATTAAAATGACTAATATGCATTAAAACATGGTTATTATCAGGTTTACTTCTAATTACTAAAGTTATATTCTTAAATAATACTTGATTATTATAAAGCTTGAATGACTGATGTTAATAGTGTACTTTCAGATATTAAAAAAAATGTGCCATTTTACAAATATTTATCATATAATATAATCAATCTGGCGAGTAAACAAAAAAATTAACTAGCCAATGGCGATTTAATTGCCAAGGTGTCTGTAGAGTGTTGCACTGCATTAACAGCTGTTATGTAAACCAGTGGCAGATTGTAGTTAAGAAAGAAACACCATGTAGCAGTGGTCATGAATCGATTGTGAAAGTCCACTGTAGTCGACCCCATACATCTGAGGCTCAAAAGCTGTGTCAAAAGACTGCTCTGATGATGTTCAGGTGTGTCGTTCACCTTTCAGCTGGTTCCATTCCAACCCCTGCGGCTCTACCATGTCTTCCATGAGTTGACTATCAGAGGGATCATGGCAGACAAAGGTCGGACCCTCATCAGTCATCTGTACGTCTGTTATCAGTGCATTTAGATTGTCATTAAAGTCACTGTTGCCACGTCTTATTCATAGTAACCATGTATCTGTTGTATATTGTGTGCGTTTTGTGTGATTTCAGGAAGCCAGGCCCCATTGACCCGTGTATCCGCAATCAGGACGTGATTTTGAGCACTCCAAAGTTCATAATGAAGCTCATTTCTTTTGTTCTCAAGCCTTTTGTGAGTGATGAAATTGCAATTGTTTCCTGCTTCTCATTAAGCAATCAGTTGTTTTGTTCCTAATATATTTTTCTCTGGTCTTGATGTTTGTACTCTTCAGTGTCCACGGATGTCTGCAAGCATAGATGCCACTCATGGAGTTGGGTCAGTTATACAGATACACATTTTATTCATTTTCATAATTAACATAATTATGGTGATAAATATGATTTGGTAGAGTGTTATGTAAGTTGGTTACAATAACAATATATTATTATTATTTATTTATTTTTACAATTTAAATTTTTTTACAAATTTGAAATACACTACCGCTCAAAGATTGGGATCAGTAAGATTTTTGTTTTTTGTTTTTTTTTTCAAAGAAATTAGTACTTTTGTTCAGAAAGAATGCATTAAATTGATAAAGCAACAATAAAAATTTACAATTTAAAAAAAAAAGTAAAAAATGTTTTTTTTAATCTTCGTACTCATTAAAGAGTTCCATAATACATTTTATCATATGAAATACGCAGCAGTACAACTGTTTTCAGCATTGATAATCAGAAACGTTTCTTGAGCAGCAAATCAGCATATTAACGTAACCTTTGACTCGATTAATGAGTTCACAAGTAAACCATATAAGAACAGACCAGCAGTCAAAGCGGTGTTTGCTGCAAATGCTTTTACACAGTAACTTTATTAAAAATAACAAACTTATTGAACAAGTTAAAAAATGGAAACTGGTGATACACCAGTTTATCCAACTTCAGCTTCACACAGAGTATGTTCTCTCACATAATTTAGTGTACATTATGCTGCATAGTTGCTATATCCTTTCTGACACACATTTCAGCATTCAGTTTCTCGTTCTATCCTTCTAATCTGCTTCCTTTAAAACATCCGCATCATGAGACACAGAAGACTGGAGTAATGATGCTGAAAATTCAGCTTTGATCACAGGAATAAAATACATTTAAGAGTATATTCAGATAAAAATAAATAAATAAATAAAAAGCTCAGTTGTAATCAAATTTCACAGTATTACAGTTTTTGCTATATATTGATCAAATAATCGCGGCATTGGTGAGCAGAAGAGACTTCTTTCAAAACAAAAAAATTTAACTTATCAATCACAAACCTTGACTGGAAGTGTATTTTCACACAAAACTGAAAAAATTAACTATTTACTTTTAAAATTAGTTATTTACCATTCACCCTCAAATGTGATTTTTTTCCCGTCTAGTTAAACATTTTAAACATACAGCAAAAAAACAAAAACAAAAATATATATATATATATTCACAGTCTTCAAAAGTCTTCTGATAGCTTTGTGTTTGTGCAGAATAATATATAATACATAAATTAACTTTTTCTTTTTTCTTTTTCAGGTCTGTGGCAGAATTGTGGAGAATACATGCAAATATCGAGGTAGTTTTTTATTATATAGATTTTTTAATGTGGTTTTTCAACAGCTTTCATCCACACCACAGTAGAAATGATTATCAACTTTATCAAGGGAAAAAGAGCTGGAGGCATAACATTTACAGACCTGGCTTTATGTTGAGTTTTTTAACCGAGGGAGGCTTATTGCTGTAGAACATTAAATGAAGCAAGTTTAATCATTGCTAGAAAAAAAATTCAAAACCATCCTGATGAAAACCAGAATACTTACACCTTCATGGCTTCTTCACATCTGCATATCCTTACTGAACCAATAGCTGTTGCACAATTCTCATCTAAAAACGTCTTGTTTATGATATTATATGTCCTTGTTCAGGTGTATTAAAGTGACATTGAGTAACATCTCCCTGCAGTTGATCACATTCCTTTTCCTTGCACACACTGGATATGAAAGATTCTTATTCTGATGTGATTGTCTGTTTTCTAATCTGTAGGAGTACATTCATGAGGTGATAGCGGAGTGGAGGAGACTGAATCTGGATGTTTTGTTGTGTCCCATGCTTGGACCAGCCTACAATTTCACTTACTGCGGGAGACTCAACAGTACTGTCTTACTTCATATTTACATTAACATTACATTATCTTTGTGTCTGTAAGCTCAGGTTTGACAATTTTTATCCCAAAGTGCAATTTTATATACATATGTGTGTGTGCCATTTTTTCCTTCTTCTTACAACCCCTGGCAAAAAGTATGGAATCAACCCTCTCAGAAGATGTTCATTCAAATGTTTAATTGTGTAGAGCAAAAACCAAGCACATATATGCCACAAAACAATTTTCACTCAACAAAACAATATTCTGGCTGTAAAGAACTCTTAAAAAAACAACAATGAAAGATAACTATAGTCAATTACAACTGTTTTTACAGATCAAACAGAGGAAAAAAATATGGAATCACACAAATCTGAGGAAAATTATATGGAATCACCATGCACTTTGCATTTGTAAAACAAACACCTGTATCTGATTACAACTGCTAATTAGTCTGCAGTTAAAAACGAGTGCTTGCACACATTAGTGATGTGTTGAACCAAGATGATTGACACAACTCATGGCTCCAACACGAGAGATGTCAGTTGAAACAAAGGAGAGGATTATCAAACTTCTCAAAGAAGGTAAATCTTCACGGAATATTGCAAAAGATGTTGGTTGTTCCCAGTCAGCTGTGTCTAAAATCTGGACCAAGTACAAATCAAATGGAAAGGTTGTACAACTGTTTTTACAGATCAAACAGAGGAAAAAAATATGGAATCACACAAATCTGAGGAAAATTATATGGAATCACCAAATAAAAACACTACTAGTACTTTGTTGCACCACCTCTGGCTTTTATAACAGCTTGAATTCTCTGAGGCATGGATTTAATTAATGACAAACAGTATACTTCATCAATCTGTCTCCAGCTTTGTCTTATTGCAGTTGCCAGATCAGCTTTGCAGGTTGGAGTCTTGTCGTGGACCATTTTCTTTAATTTCCACCACAGATTTTCAATTGGATCGAGGTCCGGACTATTTGCAGGCCATGCCATTGACATTATATGTCTTTCCTGTAGAAATGTTTTCACAGATTTTGCCCTATGGCACGATGCATTATCATCCTGAAAAATGATGCTACCATCACCAAACATCCTTTCAATTGATGGAATAAGAAAAGTGTCCAAAATCTCAACATAAACTTGTGCATTTATAGAAGATGTAATGACTGTAATCTCTCCCATAACTTTACCTGACATACAACCCCATATCATTAATGATTGTGGAAATTTGCATGTTTTCTTCAGGCAGTTTTCTTTATAAATTTCATTGGAACGGCACCAAACAAAAGTTCCAGCATCATCACCCTGCCCAATGCAGATTCGTAATTCATCACTGAATATAACTCTCATCCAGTCATCCACAGTCCAAGATTGTCTTTCTTTAGCCCACTGAAACCTTGTTTTTTTCTGTTTAGATGTTAATGATGGTTTTCGTTTGGCTTTTCTGTATGTAAATCCCATTTCTTTTAGGCGATTTCTTACAGTCCGGTCACAGACATGAACTCCACTTTCTGCCCATTTGTTCCTCTTTTGATTTGTTGTGCATTTTCTGTTTTCAATGCATATTGCTTTAAGTTTTCTGTCTTGGCGCTTTGATGTCTTTCTTGGTCTACCAGTACGCTTCCCTTTTACAACCTTTCCATTTGATTTGTACTTGGTCCAGATTTTAGACACAGCTGACTGGGAACAACCAACATCTTTTGCAATATTCCGTGAAGATTTACCTTCTTTGAGAAGTTTGATAATCCTCTCCTTTGTTTCAACTGACATCGCTCGTGTTGGAGCCATGAGTTATGTCAATCATCTTGGTTCAACACATCACTAATGTGTGCAAGCACTCGTTTTTAACTGCAGACTAATTAGCAGTTGTAATCAGATACAGGTGTTTGTTTTACAAATGCAAAGTGCATGGTGATTCCATATAATTTTCCTCAGATTTGTGTGATTCCATATTTTTTTCCTCTGTTTGATCTGTAAAAACAGTTGTAATTGACTATAGTTATCTTTCATTGTTGTTTTTTTTAAGTGTTTTTTACAGCCAGAATATTGTTTTGTTGAGTGAAAATTGTTTTGTGGCATATATGTGCTTGGTTTTTGCTCTACACAATTAAACATTTGAATGAACATCTTCTGAGAGGGGTGATTCCATACTTTTTGCCAGGGGTTGTAATCACTGTACCACATCTGATGTCTCGTTATGTTTTTAGCTTTTGATTCCTTCAGCATTACAAGTTATCACTACTTTTACCTCTTTTTTTTACCTGTCATATGTCTCCCTTTGATTACATCTCCTTGATGGTTTTAAAGGTATAGTTCACACTCATACCATCCGAGATGTAGATGAGTGTATTTCTTCTTAGAAACATATTTGAAGAAGCATTGCATCACTTGCTCACCAGTGGATCCTCTGCAGTGAATGGGTACCGTCAGAATGGGAGTCCAAACAGTTGATAAAAACATTACAATAATCCACAAGTGATCTACACCACTCCAGTCCATCAGTTAATGACTTGTGAAGTGAAAAGCTGTATGTTTGTAAAAAAAAAAAAATCAAGAAATTTTTAACTTCAAACCATTGCTTCCAACTAAATTAAAATAAGTCTTCTCTCTATAATATAGCTTTCTCCATTGAAAAAGTTGTCTCATCCAAATCAGATCAAGCACCGTTTCCAAGCCAATAAAGTCACTCATTCTGACGGCACCCATTCACTGCAGACGATCCACTGGTGAGCAAGGGATGGAATGCTACATTTCTCCAAATCTATTCAGAAGGAGAAACAAACCTATACATCTTGAATAAAAGCTTACTTGTTCAGATGAGGAAGCAAACTTCTCTATATATCCTGAATGCCCTGAGGTTGAGTACATTTGCAGCAAGTTTTCATTATTGAGTGAACCGTTCCTTTAAATGTAACATTTATTAATACATTTGAACTGTATTTAACTTGTAAAGCTGAGGGAATAAAAGCTTGCGTGCTTTACCTATGTGCAAGTTTTATACTTCCTGTTAGTGATTTACTTAAAAAACGGTCAAAGACTGGGTGAATGTGGATTGTGATTTTGTGGTTTAATGTTACTTTTTAACTAGACCGTAATAATTTCAGCATCACATAAGATTAGTAAGAGTTAATTTTCTCGGCTCTGAAGGTGCTCTCAGTTACACCAGCCTGTATAACCTGCTGAACTTCCCTGCCGGGACGGTGCCTGTGTCTGCTGTGACGGAGGAGGACGAAGCACAGCTCAGTCAGTACAAGGGTGCCCATGGGGACATGTGGGACAAACTCTTCGTTAAGGTGCGTCTTTCCAGTTCAAGAAGTAAATTGCCATTAAATGCATGTGTTTTGGTCAGTCTTTGTAATCTTTGTGTGGGTTGAATGCCTGACCACCACATGGAGGCAGTATAGTCACGATTACAAAGAAGGAACCACACTGCAAGCGGCAGGCTGACATTTGTTTTATTGAACTATAAACTTTATAATTTTACTAAATATCCATATATGACACTGTATTTTTGGGTCATACTAACCTAAGAAGGCTGCACTATTTGCTTCCATTTTTATTATTGTTATTAATAATAATTTTATTACAAATAATTAGCAGGTGTCAAAAATTGTTTTTCCATGCCCATTTCTTTTTTTATATTAGACCAATCCTAAATAAAGGATGACAATCTTACATACTCGGAGTAGTTTTTTGTTTATATTCTGATATATCTTTTTTTAAATGTGTTGCTACAAAACACATTATAACATGAAAAAAATAATAATAATTCCAAGCATGTTTTGTCTCATCTCCATAACATTGTTACAATTTTATTGTAATTGGGTTTAATTGTCAGTGTAGAAATGACTACTTTCTTTTACAGTCAATAATGTTTCATTTTGTTTCATAAAAATGTTTTTCTGGAAAAATGTATCACTGTGTTGTGAGTTTTGGGCTTGACGGTTTGGGTTAAATACATATGAAGACTATATAGAACACTTATGAGCAAAACATTATCACTCCTTTAAAAACATATTATACTATTTAATGGTGATTACTGTGAACATGTAGATTGGTTGACATTTCGACAATAAACAAAAATAAAATTGATTTACAATTAATTTTGTTTAATAAAGCATATCTAAGTTAATGGTTAATTATATTAATAATTTGGCATGGAATGCAAATGTGGCACAAAAACAGTTTTGTGTGTGTGTGTGTGAACATCTTTAGCTAAACTTGTAAGGGGGCAAAAGTCCTCACTTACATAGTGAAATATCATGACATCTAACTAGTGAGGACATTGTGTGTGTCATCACTAGTTAAAAAGTCTTATTCAGTCAAATCATGTTTCATTATCACTGTAGCGTTTTGCACAAGTTTCTGTAATGTTAGATGAAAGGCCATAGAAAATCTCATAACCTGATAAAAAGAAAAACAGTGGAAGTCTATGAGATGTCCTCACTAATATAGTGTAATGTGTGTGTGTGTGTGTGTGTGTGTGTGTTTTCAGGCGGTGAAGGGTGGCGTTGGTCTCCCTGTGACAGTGCAGTGTGTGTCTCTGCCGTGGCAGGATGAAATGTGTCTGCGCTTTATGAGAGAGGTAGAACATCTCACAGCCAACAACAAACTCACCAGGAAATATTAATGACTGAAACTCTGCTGTGTATGTTTGTGGGCTGCTTACGGTTCTACACTGAATCTGCGACCGCAGAAACATCTACAGATTCTACAAGTTCTATCTTACAATTAAATCATACTAATTAAAAACTTAACTGGGTATGTTTTTTGTTAAGAACAAGTTCTGCTGTGTGTTAAGGTTTTGGAAGAATGGTACTCTAACATGTACTGTATTTTTTTAAATTGTTAAAATACTTTTTCTAATTTCAGATATTATAAATTCAATATCCTGAAATGATTATATGTGAGACATTCATATCTCCTTGTCTTTAGATTTTGTAATAACATTTTTGTGAAGATTTTTCACCGCTGAAATTTCACACCTTTAAATAATAACAACTCTCAATCATTTCTTCACAATGTTATGAATATTTATGTATCACAATGAAAAATGTATTTGCACTCACTACAGAAGAAGTAAAGCTTCATCAAAATTGAATGAAGATTTGAACGTTTCTCTTCATTTCTGTATCATGTTGTATAATTGAATGCTTCACAAATTCATTAAACTGAAATGAATCAGAGCTGTAGTACATCACATGTTCACTTGAAAACCATCGTCATTGAGATGAGCAACACTCATTTCTGTGCCCTGAATGATGACTTTGGTTAGAAAGGCTTTGACTGGACTTAATGACACATGGCTCTATCAGCTCCGACGTTATGTGAATATTTGTCTGTTCTGGGTTTTGCACACATTTGACATTCTTCATTTACAGTCATCAAGGACGGGAACTCAGTAGGGACATTTAGATTTCCAATCATTTTATTGTTCTCTTTCCTGTTTCACTGTTGAAATGGATCCTAATTCTTATTCTGGCCTGGAAGGTAATGTATTCAACAACAACAACAAAAAACATTGCTTTAATAATGTAACCTTGACAAACATTCAAAAGTTTCTTTTTTTACTAAATTAAAACTTTTATTCAGCAAGGAAGCATTAAATACTGTAGGTCAAAAGTGACATTTAAGACATTTAAATTCTAACAAATTATTTTCTATAATCTGTGATTCAACAGTCCTGTGATTCAGGGATCGGCGGCTTTTGGGTTCTTATTGCACAAACGGGAAGCATCTCCTCTGGACAGGATTCTCTTTTCTCCCGCGCCGTTCTGCTTCTTTTCTTGTTTTTGTTTTTTGCATCACAGCACCCCCCCCCACGCTTCTGCTACGTTTGAGTTTTCCTTTCTTTGCTTCGGCTGTGAGCTCGCCCCTAGGCCCTTATAGCCAAATTGGTTTACATTGGGGAGATAAATGCTCTGCAAATGCGCTTAAACACATACAGTAAAAATGCAGACAGTGCGTATTGGGATTACAGACCGAGTCAGAGAGCCGCTGCTCGTTTCATCCACTCTCTGGAAGAGGAGAGGAGGATTTAGCATATCCTTGCCTGTCAGTAATTCCTGGAATTGTATAACGCAGCGACAACAATAAAAGTCCGGCGGTATTGTGAAAGTATTGTTTTGCAGGGCTGGCAGAGCAAGTCTTCAGGCGGGTCAGATGATGGAAGGGTAAGACTGAGGTGTTTTGCACAGTTTTCAAGTGAGAATCCTGTCGGGGAGAATTATAAGAGATCCTCTTTAAACTTCTGAAGTGAGGGCTGAATTTCTGCTAATCGGCTCCTTCTGTTGTTTTAGCACGAGAGAGGTGGAGGAGTTTGATGTTTCATGTCACTCTTACAGAATGTTTTGCAGAAGTGGAAGTGGTCAGTAATTCCTCTCTCTTTTTTTTGTCTGAATTTAAATGTGCACTCTGTCATATGAAGAGCCTAATAAATGTTGTTTTAATTACATTGAGCGGGTCGCCATTTTGGGGGAAAGCATGTTGAGATCACATGACCAGCTGAACACGGATTCTCATTTACGGATACTCATTTTATCTTTGTTACCCCTGTGTTATCGGACAATCTTGCATGGAATAAATTATTCTCAGTGTATAGGGTACTGAAAAAAACTAGTGTTTCTTGTGCTAATTTTTTGTGCTACATTATAACTTCTGAAGGATTCACGGTCACTTTCGTTTCAAGGACATGTGCTCCTACCTTGAATATTTTGAGCACATAAAGAATTTTAGGGGTGCAATGAAAATCTATTTAAAATGTTAATAAATGGATACGTGGAGCCATTGACTGTTTTTTTAACAATTTCACACTGTATTAATTAATTCTGGAATCAGTTAAATGTAAACATTTAATACAGTTTGTTGTAACCAAAATACCAATAATATATAGAGAAAATGCTCTGTATTTATAATAATAGTAATTATATTAGTAATTATAATAAGCCTGAAATACAATGGGGCTCTTATTTTGAAATGTATTTAGCTACTACTTCCAGCTGATTATTCAAACAGTTAATTTGCAGTCTTAAAAACATCTAAAACATTACAATATAAACACCATAAAGTAAACATTGTCACAATATATTACTAGCATAGGACAAGCAAGACCTACTTTATATTCATGCTACTCCTTAAAGCATTTTACAGTTTGCACACATTTATCTTTAGTCACAAATGTGATTGAAATGCTGGTGCTGTTGGGCCTTGCTTCCGCTCCTCTCCAAAATAGTAAAACTGCCTTGTTACATTAGATGAATACATTTAATACAAGACCGCCCACATTGATATGTAAATACCGCCTGTTCAGAGTTCAGAATCTTGGGTTGTCCTTTCACAGTGAGGCAATGAGGATATTGCTTGATAGTATTATTTAACACCAGAAGAACCAATGATAGAAGTAAAATAAAAAACAGGAAATAGTCAGAACATTGAAGCAATTGTATGAAAAAAGAAACTTTTTTTTTCTTTGCTCTGCACCCAATTAGATGGAGTTTTAACTTATAAACTTTATAAATACTTTTTATGTAAATGCTTGTTCATGCAAAGCCTCCAATCCTCCCGAGTGTTAAAATCAGACGCACTCTGATATTTCCTGACTTTTCTACTTTATGCACACCCAGCAAGGTTAGAACAAAACTCATACCGTGCCATTGAAACAGCGCTTTTTCACACTCCTTTATGGCTCCTCTAAAGGTCTTAGCTGTGCAGCAAAGGAGAGCTGTCACTGGGGAACCTGAGCCCATTGATGAACTGACAGCCACTGCCAGAATATGATCCTAATCCTGTTCCCAGCATTCTTTAACCCATCGCCATCGCAGTACGCCACATATTCAAGCAGCTGTCAACTCAGAAAATCCCTATAACAGAGCACAACCCTGATACACATCAAAGAGCTCAAGACGACCTCAACAGCTTAACACACACACACACACACACACACACACACACATACACACTTATGTATATGTGTAGAGACACACATTTTTACACTGACACACACAATATTGGAAGTAACTGTCAAAGAAGACATTTATCATCTCATACTTGGCATCAAGTTCATTTTATTCTGGTGTAATTAGGTTAATGATCAGTAAAGCGGTGGTTCTCAACATGTTTTGCTTTGCTTTGGACACAGGATGTTAGAGATTTACACAATAACAAAAAATTGCATGGTTTGTTTAATTTATTTATATACAATCACTAGACTGCAACAGACCGAATTAAGAAAATTAAATGTTTTAGTTTATTTAGTCTTGACATTTAATTATTTTGTTTAGTTTTTTAAATGTGTACAATTACTAAAATGGCATAGACTTGTTAAAAATTTTAGTTTTAAATTTTTAACAAATGGTTTCATGCTCTTGACGGTTACCAGTTCAACTCAAACTTTGTTTATCCTTGTAATAAAAACTAAAAGCTGTATTTCATGTAGTCTGGAATTTTTGCAGAAGAAAAGGTTTGAAAGGAATTTTCTTCTTCCTTTTAAATGTTGATACATATACTTATTTTATCATAAATATTTATGGTTATATAATTAATTACATTTTATTGTTGCATTTAGCATTGGGTTACACAACCCCCACCCCGTCTATGACAAACAACTTGAGAACCAAGGCATTAGAGATGTTAACCATCATTATGCATTTGATAAAGATCTAGTCTTTTCTTTCTGAAATGTGAATGATAAATGCACTGCGTTGCCAGCATATAGCAGGTGTCTGAACATGACATGTCTTCTCACTCCATTCCTTTGTTCTTCGTGAACTTAATCCCCAGTTGATATCCTGACCCGTGTTAA
Organism: Carassius carassius; assembly: GCF_963082965.1. Lineage (NCBI taxonomy): Eukaryota > Metazoa > Chordata > Actinopteri > Cypriniformes > Cyprinidae > Carassius > Carassius carassius. Next base: position 32,881,217 of record NC_081764.1, on the reverse strand, counting down.
TCTTCTTACTGCGTGAATTCTGCTGCAGAGCTGCCAAACCTCTGTGACAGGTGGGTGGAGATGGTCTCGCTGAGGCTGATGTGGCTGATGGACTCATTTTCTGCCACTACGTCCTAAGCTTTTCACTAGATCCGTTATCAAAATCAACATGAATGTGAAAGAGGGAAATAGCCAGACAGAGGAAAGGAACATACGGAGGAAACATTTTTTTTTTTTTTTTTAACCAGGTTAAACGTTTTCCATCTGTTTGTAATGATGCAATGTATTAGGTTTTAAAAAAAATTGTTTTCGAAATTAAACATGAGAAATGAGCATGATTAAAAATCGAATCCAAATGTCTTGTTTTGATTTATTCCGGATTATTGCTAAACCTAAAATTAATAGTTTTTCTGTGGACTATACATTTTTACAGAATGGTTTACTCTTAATATTTATTTTAATAATCCTCTAATTAGGATTTTTGCTTTTTAATTAATATTTGTATTAAAACAATTATTTGTATATTATTTCTAATATTTAATAACTCAATTTTCTCAAAATAACACATGTAATTGTATTTTATTCTTTTTATTTGTTTTCTCTTTTACCTGTGGAAATATAAGAAATGCATAAATTTTTCATTCACTTTTAAATAGCACATTGAAATAAATGACTCAGTGGCAAAATGTGTGGCTTTAAATATTGTCAGATATTTAGGCTGAACAGAAAAGGGGATATTTGTAAAAAAAAATTATGTAAATATAGACTTGATAAGTATGAGAATACAATTATTACTGTTACAGGTTCAGATCATACAGTATATGTGGTTTATTCCCTTTCATTTCACTCATAAATTATTCACATTTATTTAAACAATTCAGAGATATCCGATAGACTTCTTTCTGAAGTTTGCAGGGACATCCATTAATTTGCTGTCCCTTAACAACATCCACAGTTGGACAGTGAAGACATTTAACCTTCTTTTAATGTACAAACGGGAGGCTTCACTAACCTTCTACCAAGGCTGTGGACCTGAATAAGCTTATTTACAGAAACATAGTGCAAAGCCAGGGGGGTTTGGAAAAGTTTAAAACCTCTGCCATGCAGCCGGACTGAAACGCTTGAAAGTCGTCCAAACTTCTCCACTCATCCATGCTATTTAATAATGAAACAGCTCCAGCTGTTGATTTGAGCACACTAATGTGATGTAGATCATGGACACAAGACGTTGACGTCAGTAATGCATTGATTTGCATGAATAAGTGTCAGTTTGGAAGCACGCCCAAGTCTAGTGATGCAGCGTGTTGCTTGGCCCTCAGACGCAGGTTCTCGATGCTTGTGGTTTTGCTGTTGAGGGCCGGTAGACCACCGGAGCCCTGCAGCAGAGGGCTGCTCCACATCTGCTGGGCTTGGGACAGGCTCTGGTAGTAGGGCTGACACGGCAGGGATCCCAGCGGAGACGCCATGTTCACGTTCATGCCCAGGTAGGGTAAGGAGGAGGGCACAGTCACTTCGAAGCCAGGATAGTGCATGAGGGTGTTGGTGGCAGCCATGTGCTGGCGAAACTGTTCCTGCAGACGGAACAGACAGAGAGGAGATGAAGCATAGGAGTTGGTCTGAGTGACTCCGCTGCTCACGCCACTGGAGGAGGGAAGAGCTGGAGAACCCAGCGGATCATCTGAGGAGAGAGAGGAGACAGTGTAACACTGTTAATGCCAAAAAACCTTTCGGTGAGCAGTTGTTAAAAGAAAAACATTTTTTATTAGTGTGATGAAAATTGCAATAATATAAAGAACCTTTTTCCACTAAAGAGCCTTTTGTGCAGTGGAAAGGTTCCATGGATCTTAAAGGCCCACAGATGCACTTATAACCCAATTTGACTTTTGAGTTTTTGCAAGTACTGGTTAACCTTTTTTTCTTGATATTTTGTGACTTTTTCTGATTTAGAGTCATGAACATTCAACACTCTGATGTGTTGTAAAATGTGATTAAAATTTCTTACGTTTGTGACATACACTCACCTAAAGGATTATTGGGAACACCATACTAATACTGTGTTTGACCCCCTTTCGTCTTCAGAACTGCCTTAATTCTATGTGGCATTGATTCAGCAAGGTGCTGAAAGCATTCTTTAGAAATGTTGGCCCATATTGATGGGACAGCATCTTGCAGTTGATGGAGATTTGTGGGATGCACATCCAGGGCACGAAGCTCCCGTTCCACCACATCCCAAAGATGCTCTATTGGGTTGAGATCTGGTGACTGTGGGGGCAATTTTAGTATAGTGAACTCATTGTCATGTTCAAGAAACCAATTTGAAATGATTCGAGCTTTGAGACATGGTGCATTATCCTGCTGGAAGTAGCCATCAGAGGATAGGTACATGGTGGTCATAAAGGGATGGACATGATCAGAAACAATGCTCAGGTAGGCCGTGGCATTTAAACGATGCCCAATTGGCACTAAGGGGACTAAAGTGTGCCAAGAAAACATCCCCCACACCATTACACCACCACCACCAGCCTGCACAGTGGTAACAAGGCATGATGGATCCATGTTCTCATTCTGTTTACGACAAATTCTGACTCTACCATCTGAATGTCTCAACAGAAATTGAGACTCATCAGACCAGGCAACATTTTTCCAGTCTTCAACTGTTTAATTTTGGTGAGCTCCTGCAAATTGTAGCCTCTTTTTTCCTATTTGTAGTGGAGATGATCCGCCTCAAGGTTGTGCATGTTGTGGCTTCACAAATGCTTTGCTGCATACCTCGGTTGTAACGGGTGGTTATTTCAGTCAAAGTTGCTCTTCTATCAGCTTGAATCAGTCGGGCCATTCTCCTCTGACCTCTAGCATCAACAAGACATTTTTCCTTTTCACACCTTTCTTTGTAAACCCTAGAAATGGTTGTGCGTGAAAATCCCAGTAATTTAGCAGATTGTGAAATACTCAGACCGGCCCGTCCGGCACCGACAACCATGCCACGCTCAAAATTGCTTAAATCACCTTTCTTTCCCATTCTGACATTCAGTTTGGAGTTCAGGAGATTGTCTTGACCAGGAGCACTGAAGCAACTGCCATGTGATTGGTTGATTATATAATTGCATTAATGAGAAATTGAACAGGTGTTCCTAATAATCCTTTAGGTGAGTGTGTGTATATATATATATATATATATATATATATATATATGTGTGTGTGTGTGTGTGTGTATATATACACACACACACACACACACACATTTTTAAAGTGTTTCATGTCATGTCAGTTTCTCAACTACCTCTACAGGTGTTATCATTTACCTTTATACATTTATTAGATGCTTTTATTCAAAGAAACGTATTATATTTCTTGCATGCAGTTTCACTCAATCTTGATGTTGCTAGTGCTTACTGTTTGAGTTTGTGGAAATGATGACAGTAATTAGATTTTTGGTTGAAGTATCTCTTTAATTCCATTAATTCCTTAATCTATTTAAAAAATGTGTTTCTGTTTGAGCATTGTGAAGGAAAGATCATAAATAGTTATTCTTACCTGATTTAGGGCTGATTGGATTACAAGAAGGTGAACTGTGGTCTGTCGTCAGGGTTGGCCCCTCATCTTTTGTATCATCTTTGATGGACAGTGATTCATCCTCTCTGTCAGTCATGTCCTCAGCCTCTGACTCCACCCCTGACTCTTCCGGTGAGGTGACACTCACCTCTTCACTCAACTCACATGGCGGGGGACATGTAGGGCCACGCCCATCTGAAGGGGAGGGCGGGGCTTGTGCCTCAGCGGGCGGAGCTTCTTCTTTCCTCTCTTCCTGGGTTCCTTCCGTCCCAGCTTCCTTCAGCCGCTGAAGCTGCTCTTTCTGCAGGCTGCGCTGCTTCTTGCGGAACTTCGCACGACGGTTTTTAAACCACACCTGTTAGTGTGAAGACATTGGTATTTGTGAAACTTTAAAGACTGTCAATCGCAGAATTAAGGTGAAAATTAAGGGTAAGATTCCTATCTAATTGATATCACCATGCATCCCTGGTTAATTATTACACTCATACAATTGTTTTGTATTACAGTTTTCTGAAATGATATGTTTGAATATGTAAATGAGGTATTGTCTACCTAAGTAATTAGAAAATCTGAATGTTGGATAAAGCCAAGTTGAATTTTCTTGTTTGATTTTGTTGAAGGGTTAACTTTTTATCAATCCATGTATCAGAAAACATTATCAATCAGTAAAAAACAGAAAGAACATTTTCACCATGTTTTTTAGGGAAAAAACACATGTGAATGATATGAACCAATGCCTCTGTAGATACCTTTAGCATATCAATAAGATTTAAGAAGTTTTATGTATGTAAGTGCTGCTGAATTGAAGATTTCTGATTCAGTACAGAAGAAAAAATAATAATTTTGAGAAAATATATGTACTGTAATTGAAATCTACTGAAGCAAACGGATCAAACTGAATAAAATCATCACTTAAAAGTGTAGCTGGCTGTTTTCTTTCTACTAATCTGAAAGAAGATTGGTTTTGTAAGCAAATTATCCCAAAATCTGCCCAGTGTGTGGAAATAAATAAATCAATAATAAAAACCATGGTTTTGGCTGTTGTGCCTAAAGGTATTAAGTTTACAATATGTAACATTGTAATTCTGCAAGCATCCAGCAGTAAAGTTGTGCACTGGTAAGATTTGGTTGCTTTGGGATTTTTGTTTTGTTTTTCACTTATTGGCTCTTGCACTCAATATTGTAGTAGACTAACCCCATGGCTGCTGTCCTCAAGTGTTGTGAACTCACTTGTACTCGAGCTTCGGGTAGGTTGGTGCACATGGCCAGACGTTCTCGCATGACCACATCAGGGTAGTGAGTTTTCTGGAAAGTTTTCTCCAGCGCCTCGAGCTGCTGCGCGGTGAAGGCTGTGCGGCTGCGGCGCTGCTTCCTGTGCTGAGAGCCGTAGCGCGCCTCCAAGATGATGTCTGAACATGTGCAGTCATTGGGCATGAAGACTTATACTCAGTTTTATAATATCTATCTATCTATCTATCTATCTATCTATCTATCTATCTATCTATCTATCTATCTATCATTATTTCAGGTAAGCGGATGCCACTCTTACCTGCCAGTCTCTCCGCGAGCGTGAGCGCGTGCACTGAGGGCCGGTAGTCGGGCGCGTGCTGCGCGTGCTGTGCGGCCTGTTGATGTAGGTTGTACATGGCACTCAGAGAGTTCATGGCGTGCAGAGAGTAGCCGTTCACCCCGTAGTGCTGCATCGCGTGCCTCTGATAAACGACAGACAATGCACATAATCAGTCTAATGTCATGACTAAAACAATCATTAGTTTATGAGTGCATGGTGCTTCAGAGGTTGCAGCGCGTCTAAAAGTATTATATATATATATATATATATATATATATATATATATATATATATATATATATATATATATATATATATATAATATTTATATTCATGAAGAGAACCGAATAATGCAATTCAGAAATGTATTGTATCTACTAACCTATTTTGCATATACTTTAAAATGTTTAAATACGCCACGTGCTGCATCTGCATCTTTTTCATAAATATAGCCTACTGTAAATATTTTTATCCTCCGCATCCAGTATAATTTTACTTTCAATTAAATTATTTATACCCCTAAATAATAGAATTATTATTTCTCATATGCTGTTTTCACAGAGTGTGCACTGAAATAGAATAGAAGTTTCTTACAACAAAAATGTTGTGTATCAGTCGGTCTCTTACACAAACAATATGTGGTTATAAATGAACTTTATAAATGAATCTTGTAAAACGCTCATTAACGCATATTTAATAGCTTCGAATAATACGTTTTTGTCATTTTATTTCATTTATTTTGAGTCATATTTAATTAGTTTTCTGTGCTACGTGATGCTAAGGTACTTGTATTCTTTTAAGCAAATAATGTTCTGACGTTTTGACATAACCTGCAAATATTATAATGTAGCCTATATACATTGCGTCTATTCACCTTTATACAATTGGGAGGGGGAAAACTTAAGAGAAAGGTAAAATCTTGGGATATGAAATAATAGAAGAAGAAGATCACAATTGATACTATCGATAACGAATGTTTTCGTTTATTTTGCAAACAGCCGTGAAAATCTCGGATCGACAGGTCGTCTATCAAATTAAATGTAGGCATAGCATACATGAATAATTCGAGGTGTGTTTAAGAGATTTAACAATTCGTATTAGGCCTAATTATTGCGCATTCTCTTTAACAAGAAGGGCATATGCTTTGACTATATCCATGTGTTTTGAATGTATAAGGTCTTTAATCGATGATAATTGGCTACAGAGGGAATAATCTCTTTATTAGTCATTATTATTTTTTGAAGAATAAGTGTAAGCAGCCTGCGGGTTTAGGATTTAGTCCTCACTAAAGAGCCCATTGTGTCACTGACACCAAATTCCTCAATGTAATCATATTCCAGCCACATGGGAATACTTTAATTCGGCTGAACAAAAAGTGCTTTGCCAAACATTTACTTTGCGCTCCCAGTGTTAAGCTCAGTTGGTGCTCTTTCTGTCCTTCATCGCCTCTGGGCTGGGTTCACTGGAGATGTGTGCATTTATAAATGCTGCTCCCAGTTGGACCGCGTCTAATGTTGGTGCAAATAATATTATTACCAGACTGACATGATGGAGCGCGAGGCAGTTTGTGTTGACGACACATGGTGCACTTTTTTATTATTACTAGTTTATTTTATTTTTTTTGCCATAACAAGACGACACATATTTTCCATTTATATATTTTTTATTTATTTTTTAATAAATTTGGGCGATCGGTAAAGACACTAAAATACAGATACATAAACATATATTTGTGTCTTCAATTTTTGTTCTTAAATTTTTCATTGTGCACTGCTCAACAAATCATGGCTTAATGTACAAGCAGTATAAATAAATATTTGAATATATTTAAAACTCATGAAATATACTTCATATAGCCTAGGCCTAATATAGGCTATAAATCTAATTTTAATCATTTCTAACTAACCTGAATATGCATTAACGAATGCTCCGTCGAGCATTAAGCTAAAAAATAAAAATAAAATAAAAATGGTTAGGAATAATATCTAAATAAAATTTCATTTTAAAAGGTCAGAATTTGATTGAATATGACTAAATCATCCCGACTTACACCCGCCAAAGTAATTTATCAGTCCGATAGATATAAATATTTATAAAGAGATTCTCAAAAATGCACACAATACAACGTTTGTTAAAATCATTTTGAGGTTTGCACTTTATTAGTCTAGACTTTAAAAAAGACCTTAAGACATAAGAATAGGCCTACCTTAATAATAGACTGAACAAAACAAAATTTAGATTTAAACCTCAGTCAAAAGCAATTAGATTAAAGCGTGATACTTTTTCAGTGTTCTGTTTTAACTGATAAAAGCAGATTTTCACAGGTTCATATGTATTTTGAAAGTGGTTACTCACCTCTCGAAGTTTTCTCTGTCTCTCTCCTCGGAACCTAACAACAGCTTTGTAGCTGACAATTTACGCAACTGAAATTATTTTTCCCAGTCTGTAATTTTATATCCTGTTGTAAGCCCAAAATTTCCGAGACTGTTTGTAGCTGCTGTGTTCTGAAGAATGTTTGATGTTGGTCCTCAAAAAATATCACAGCCTTCCCGGGTCAGAGCGCCAGGAGGCCCCGCCCACCGACCAATGAGGAACGCGATGAGATCACAGAAGATCCTCAGTGGTCAGTTTCACTGTCAATCAAGTTGATTTCCGTCACCTTCAGTTCCAGCAGTTCATGGGTTCATGCTGACCTGTGCAATGGGATGCTTTTCTGCCTGTCTTTATAAATATACGACTAAATCTGTAAATAATAATAATTGGACAGAAATAATTAGACAGTAACATTTTCTGTTATCATAAATAAAAATCTAAACGGTTTAAAAAGCTAAAGATTTTTAAATTTCCGATGGTTAATTGCATTTTATGCTTTTAGGACTTTCTCATGAATGAATATGATTTATTATTTTTGCACCATTAAGAAACTGCAAAAACAGTCAGTTTAGGAATTAAACTATATAGAATAGGCAGAATCTCTCCCGGACTGGAGGATTTACTTGAAGTGACGGATGGTAAGAAGATTAAAATAATAATGCCCTTCTCTTCTTCAGACAAAAAATAAATAAATAAATAAAAAGCCTGGAAATAAGAAGTGGTCTTTAAATGTAAAGCTTGCATATTTTGTTGATATATTCAGGGTGATATTTTCAGTCATGGCAAATACATTAAAGCCTTAATTGATGGGACACGGGGGAGAGAAAAATTCGTCCATATTGTTTATTTTATTTTTTCATGTATTATGTATACTAAAAAAATCGTATTGCATTCATTTATTAAATAAAAATCAGCTAATGAATGCATAAATAAATAAATTAAAACTGTATCGTTTCCTCGACTCAAAATCATCAACTTGTATCCCTTAATCCTACGTAGCGTCATGTACACTGTAAAAAACAATTTGTTGAGTCAATTTAAAAAAAAAAAACGACAACAACAACAACAACAAAAAACAGTTTACACCGCTGCTTTTATTTTTTTCGTTGTCATAGTTTTTTTAAGATGCGTTTTTGAGTTTAGCTTAGCTGAGGGCCAATAATAATGCATTAAGTTTGATATGACAATTTATTATAGCCAGCTGGTGAGTTGTCTTTCTTCTATTTAGGGAATATTGCCAAAATCGAATTTTATTAGTGACTGAAGCGATAAAGTGAATAAATTTCCTCTCCAAATGGATTTCAGTGTGAACATTGACAAACATCACTAATTAAAGGTGCTTTTAAAGACATTTTCAGGAAACATAGGCTAGGCCTACATTGCATATTCCAGCATTTACAAAGGTTTGAAGCAGGGAGAGTTTAATGCTGAAGCTGAGGCCCTATGTTGTGTTTTTCTTCTTTTGTAATGGCATATTTTTGATAGTTTCTGAAAAAGTTACATTCAGTTTTATAAAGTTACGTTCATTTCTATTGAACCCAATGTAATTCCACCATTTCTAACCACTTTTGCTTTTCTGGCCCACACCCCTGTTAACATATTCAGTCTTCGTGGACGTTGTTCTGTGGCATCAATCTCTGTATTTCACTCCGAACAGGCTTCATCACAGAAAGCCTCTTTAGTTGATTTTGCGTCTTTCCTCTTGGAGATGATGCTCTCGCATGGCAGATCAGAACAAAACTTTATCCTCTCTTAAAGCTCAACCGACCAGCCAAGATGTGCGAGCTTACTCAATGAGCTGTAAAACCAACTTTAAATCAATGAGCCAAATGCAATACCCTGGGTTTTAGTCAGCCTTCTTGAATTTCATATTTATGATATGGATGCATCCAAGACTTTATGGTCTGAATTCGATCAAGTCTATCTCTGAGAGACGTACTAGACAAGGAACACTTGCAAAATTATCTCTTATTGTGTTTTGAATGTAAACACCCTACTTTATCATTCATAGTGGGCTGAACCTCTCTATTTCTGAACAAGGGTATTGTAGTATGTGCTGATATAGGGAATATTAATCATTTTGATGAATGGTTTCAAGCTGCCTGCTGCCTGGGGACTCTTGTGACAAGAATAGCAAAACAACCTGCCAGAAGCAATCTGTTAAAAGTGTTATTATTAAGACATTTTGTTCAAATGTTTTCTTTGAGCTTCTGCTGAACCTGATTAAAACTGGCCAAAATAACACTTCCTCAATAATACTGAACAGCACTGAGATTTTTTTCTGCTTTAACATAAATGCACATGGTAAGCACTTAGGGTTGAAATATTTTTTGGGGGAGGGTTAACACAGCATGATGCTACTGCTGAAACAGGGATTGTCTAGCTATGTTTTTCCTCTTCTGAAAAAGGCCTGGCGAGGACTTTTTAGTGACAGAATCTAGTTTTTATTAATTTTAAACTACACTGTTTATCTGTAAAATCCATGAAATTACTAAACAAACACAGTTTGTTTTCTTTGTTGGAGTATTTCCTAAAAGCAGGACATTTGAGTGGGACAAGTGATAATTGCTTTTTAATAAATAATTCGCTTTATTTTATGACACAGCCTTATGGTGATTATTATTTTCTAGTCGGTGGCATGTGACAAATGTGTCACTTGTGTTTTCTTGTTTTCTTTTGTAAAAGTGAATTTTGTCAACTTAGGTGTGCATTTATTAATGACCTCAAAGAAATTAAAAGCCTAAAAGTGTCATACCAATCAAAAGTTTTCACATTGGTTTTCTAGATAAAACACATTCTTTGGATTCTTTCCTGAAATTAGGATTTTGAAGAGTTGTAACTTTGGGACCCCAAAATCTGATCTGCCATCCCTATGAGCATTTGGACACCAGAGCTCTCATCAGTTGGTTTTCCCAACTTCCCATCCTAAAACCATTGACATACTGAAACTGGCAGCTGAGTTCCTTCCCTCCAGCCTGCGGCCGGACACAACAACACCTTTTGTGTTGATCTAATCCTGGGGCTCCACCGTCTTCGCAACTCTGGAGGATAAAAGCACCATCAAACCAGTACTTTTGGGGGAAAATCTTCCCTAATCCTAGCTTTACCTAAACAAAGGAGGGGAAAAAAACAAGAGGGTGGTGAGAAATTGTGCAGAAACAGGGCAAGACCTGGACCAAATAGCCATACAAACCATTTTCCTGGAGAAACTAAACATTTCTGCCAGGCTTTCAGGGCCACTATAGTGACACAAAGTACCAAGTCACAGAGAACGCTTGACACATTAGATATTTGACTAGTTAAATGATAAAGCTTTGAAACTTTCATAGGATTCGGTGTTAAGAAACATGTTAGATTTTTTGGCCAATCCAAATCTACAGGATTCAAGTTCATTATGTCACTTGGTAGAAGCTAATCAAATTAGGTAGATGCATGTAAATGTAAAAGAACATACCATCTGACATTTAGGTCACAGGTTGGTGCATCGCTGCTTAATGTCCAATTTAAAATCTGGCTCCTGAAGCAAAAGCCCAGTGTTAAATAATCTGCTCAGTGATCTGCTCCATTTGAGCGCTAATAGTCGGTCTGGTTTGGGCCATGGGTTCGGCACCTGTTGCATTCCAGTGACTGATTTCTGCAGCTGGTATAAATCTTAAATACGATTTCCTCCTAAATCTCACCCTCAGTGGCCACTTTATGAATCTAACGATGAAGGCTTCCATTTTCTCCCTCGCACTAAATGTCCCATAAGAGAGCCATTGTGCTCCTGATTCTTTCCTTCGGAAGGATATTGATGTAAAGAATGAGCAGATGGAGTCAGATTCAAGCCACGCAATGACTCTCTGGGGTCTAAACACAGCCGCATACACACCAATGCCTCGAGCAAACTGCTTACTGACCTCTTTGTTTTCTGTATCCTTGTACGCATTTTAAGACAGACTTGTCAGATGAGTACAAACCCTTTTCAGTGCACTAGATAGTCAGGAGTGTTTGAAACACTTGATGGGATTGTTAAACAATTTTACATTTCAGTAGCACTTCCTTAAAAAATAGATGAGAATAGGTAATTTTTATGCCTTTTTATTACCAAAATGTTCTTTAGTTTTGAAGCATCATGTGTGTGTGTGTGTGTGTGTGTGTCTGTAGCGGCTTCGGTGGAGTCAAGGCTGTCAAGCCCCTGTCCGAGTGTGTCTAACTCCTTCACAGATGCAAACACTGAATGAACCCTCCAGCCTGTCTCTCACTTAGCTTACAGAGCTGTTATTGAGCTCAACTAACCATGTAACGAGTGAGAGCAACCTGTTAGACAGGAGACCACTGGAGAACACACACACACGACTCAGACGCTTGCCTAAACACAGATAATCCCTGTTGCTCACTGTAGCAGCGGGGTGCTAGTGAACAGAGCAGTGATGGATGTGTTTGTCTACTTATCTTCCCCTAATGATCCATTGATTTGCAGCCCCTGGGCAGCTACACAGTCCAGCTTTTGACCGATACGGTGGTAGTGAAACCCAGCTGAGGTCAGTCCAAATTATTTCCACATGTAATACTTCCATGCACTGTTATTTCTTGTCTATCCAAAAGATTCAAAATCATTTTTAATGGAAGCTGTTGTTTGATACAAGCACAGCACGAAAGTTCAACACTCTGCATAATGGCATTCGTTATTTAAAAGGAAGTCTACTTTTCTAGGAGCACTTAGAAAACTATGTTATATCTGTGCCTTTTCGCAAGAATGACAGTCCTGATATACATGATCTAAATCTTTTTGAAAATCATTTTGCTAAATATTTTTAGTAGTTATTATGCAAGGCATTTTTTAAATTGTACTTTAACAAAATGCTAATTTTTAACACATTTAAAACACACCACAGGACCACTTAAAGACCTTATTAAATTAATTAATGAGCAAAGTTTTTTTTTCCTATGTTGAAATATTTCCTGCAGGACATTTTTATTATTGCTATTGCTCATTATTTTATTATTATAAATAAAAACATACATTTATGCATAAATTAATAATAATGACAATAACCCATAGTCTTAAGTTATCAATATCTTTGGTCTGTTTACCGAGATAAAAAAGATTTTAATGTTTTTATATCTGCTAGACTTAAAAAAAAAATTAAGTGCACTACTCCTAATATATTTATATTTATTTTATATTTACTCATAGTATAAATAGAAGTGACTATAAAAATAAAAATGTGGACTTAAAACTGCAAAAGTAAAATGTAAGTAAACTAAATTCGATGTTTGCATGTAAATCAACAATCAGATTATAGATGTTAAAATTCGTCGGTGTTTTTTTGCAGTATCTGTTCACATTTCAGACCGAAATCACAAATTGTTTTACTTGACAATTCTTTACCTTAAATGTCATGAATTATTTTGAATAATTTGCTTTTACATGTCCGTACAGTAGTCAAGTGTTCAAAATAATACTGATGCAACACTGGATTAAAAAGAGAGAGACAGTATAGCAAGACCAGTTAATTTATGTTTAAACATATATAAATGTTTCCCATTTGAAAAAAGCCACAGCTTTTTAAATTAGGTCGGGAATAATCTGTATCCACTGTGCTGTGTGATCCTGGAGGGATTTGCAGAAACATTTGCCCGTGACACAGATCTACATAATCATTTTAACTTTCTCCCCATTCCTTCCCATGATTCTCCTGCTGTCACTTTAGATACTGTTAAAACTGATTTGGGTTTCTTAATCTGGCTGTATTTTCTACACTTTTAAAATCTCTAATATTATAAGGAGATTATTTCATTTATAATTGATTGAGTGCATTTCCAGGAGTGCCACTTCAAAGTTGCTGAATTGAAGATGCATTTAATAGCCAAAGCATGCAGAAAAAAGAGAGAGGGCTGCAATAGGGACGCCAGCCAAGAGCTTGACTCCCATGCTGTGGGAAATGAAGCTCGCAGGAGGCAAGCAAGAGGAAAAGATATCATGAGGGCACTGACATAGGGCAGGCAGTGATAATACACTTCAGCTTGATTTGGTATAATTATGGTTTAATCCATTTTCTACATCACCCATGTGATCAGGTGTTACCAGAACTGCTCAAACCGAACCAAATTAAACGGACAAATGCTGTGGATATAGAAAAGAATCACCCCTTTTAAAATGAAGCCTAAAATGAAGATGGACATAGTTTTTGTTTTATCCATCTGTATTTACTCAGTGCAGCTTATTATATCCAAGTGAAAGATATAACACCAACATGTCATAAAAAATATCAAATAAAAGAGAATCGCTGAGCCTCCTCCTAAAAAAGACTTGCAAACTCAATAAGGTGTAGCTGATCACCTTCTCAATGACACACAAAGCCATTTGACATGCACCTTGGCAGATGAGACTAAAATGTTGTTATTTGGCCTCAACACCAAACGATATGTCTGGCAGAAATCCAACACAACTCAGCATCCAAATAACAGCATTTCTGCAGTAAAGCATGGAGATGGTGATGTCCTGTTATGAGGGTGTTTCTCTGCAGCAGCTAATGGAGATACTGTCAAATTCTTCAGGAAAATCTGACAAAGGGAAGAAGGCTTACCTTCCAATATGACAATGACCCAAAACACACAGCATAACAGAACACACACTGGTTGAAGGAGATAAAAGTGATTATTTTCTATACCCACTCTAGTTACAATCATTCATGTACTTAAACTTAATTTATTTGTGATCCATTAAACATCCAAAAACATCTGCTAACTGATTAAAAGTATACATAAATGCACAATAGATGATTAGTTTGCTCCAATGTTTTATGATGCTTCATAAATGCGTATAATGCAATTGATTCTGTTGATAAACATTTTCTCTGTATTTTCTCAATAGTTCATCAGATACTGTGCAGCAGAAATAACCGAGGATGCCTCGCTCTCGGTCTTCATTACCACAGTGAGAAGAGGACGCTGGAGCACATTTCCAAGATATGGGATTGTCACCTTGCTGATCATTTATGAGGGAAATGAATTTTGACAGTGAGAAGGATGCCCTCCACAACCCCCGTCTCAACGGGGCCAGGGCCAAATGGGGTCATAATCCTCTTAGTGCCCATCCTTATTAAACACCTCTCTAAATGACATGAAAGGCTCCGGCCGGGGGGGGGAAATACTATTATTCCCCCAAAATAGAATCCTGGAATTCTTTTTTTTTTTTTTTTTTTTTTTATAAATAAAGAAATATTATTTATTAGAAATAATACTAATAATTCTAAGCATTAAAATATGAACAAAAAAAACATTACAATAAGGTTACATTAACTAACATTAATGCATTAACATAAATTAACTCACAATGAGCAATTAATTTGTTACAGTATTTGTAAAATCTTTGTTAATGTTGATCAAATAAAGTTAATAAAAAGATACAGTTGTACATTTTCAGTTCATGTTAGCTTAGGTCCATCAAATAAGATACAACTTTAGATGTTCATTATTTATTGTATTGGTAAATGTTTAAATTAACATTATTATATGCTTTAGAACGGTTTACTGTTGTTAGTGTTAACAAATGTAGTTTAGTAATATTAACAAATGAAACTTTATTAATAAATATTTTATAATCGCTTATGTCTTATAGACCCGATCAGTGTCAGGTAGTCCTTTACATATGTATACAAAAATTGAAAGTTTTTAATTATTTTGTATAAGCCTTCTGTAAAGTGAAATGACTGCTTTTCCTTTTGTCAGATAATTTCACAGTCATTATTAGAAACCAGAACAGAATAGCTCTGCTAGTGGAGATCTCTTTGAAAGTGTTTTAAACAAAACTTTGAAGGCTTTCTGAAGGTTTGACGCACCCAGAAAACTACAAAGACTCAGATTTCACAGAAATATGATGCAGCATGACTGTTTTCAACATTGATAATAATCAGAAATGTTTCTTGAGCATCAAATCAGCATATCCGAATGACTTCTGAAGATCATGTGACACTGAAGACTGGAGGAATGTTGCTGAAAATCTAGCTTTGATAACAGGAATAAATTATATTTTAACATATATATTCAAATATAAAACAGTTATTTTTAATTGTAATAGTTTTTCACAATATTACTGCTTTTAGTGTGCTTTCTGAAACTTCTAGCTCTTCTGCATGATAAAATACATTCACTGTATGTGAGAGCTGTTCCTCTCGGTTAATTGTTTTGGTTTAAAATTCCTTATATACTTCCTGTCTGTCTTAAACTAGTGTGAGGACTGTATTATCAGGGTCCTGTCAGAATGTCACACTGTTATTAAAAATACCTGCAGTTAGAATTCACTTTGACCTGCTCTGGCATCATCTAAACACACTCTTTTTCGCACAGACACGACAGAAGCATGGTCACTTGAATCTTCAGTCGAGAAACGTCTGATCTGAGCCATATGCTCAGAGGGACACAGAGTGTTTTAACTGAAGAACTGAGATGTCTGAAATTACTTAAATGGCTGTAAAGGGTAAAGTACACAAGAGTCTGTGATTTCTGAAGAGGGTTGATCTGTGTGTGTGTGTGTGTGTGTGTGGTTGTTTTGTGAATGCTGACAGGAATCTTAAAGAGAAGGTCAGAAGGCCAGTCCAGGAGATTGTGAGATGAAAAGTTATGTAACTTGTCTCTCCGCACACGAATCTCTGGATCTGTAATCTCTCACACCTTCTTCCCACAAAACCGCCTGAGATTTTCACACCGTTCTGTCAGAGTTAATATTTAACGTGACCTCTTGTACAGAAATCGAGAAAGCCATGGACTGTCTATTTCTCGGCACACTGTACGCGTGTCTCAAACACACTAGTGTTGTCAACTCATGTTTTTAGGCTGTTTTGCTATCTTTCTAATTTAAAGGCAGGGTAGGTAAAAAATGTATAAACAACTTTCTTCCAAATTTGTTTAAACTTTCTATATATATCAATGCATAATTAAAACGTAAGTACTCTGATAAAAAGAGTATAAAAATCGAGTGACTCTAGACCGTTTAATCTGTATTAAACACAGCTCATTATTTCCATTCGGGACGAAACATAGGATTGGCTTAGGCGACTGTCACTCTCTCGCAACCATGGCAACCACCCTTTTGCCACACATGACCTGCCCACTTGCGCGCACGTTTGATTTGAGGAATTCAAGAGGCACGGATCCTAGGAATACCAAAACAATGGCAGAGAAACAGCAAGCAAAATTCACAGTACCAGCCTATGCAGTTAGTGAAGGCAAACCAGGCAAAAAAAGGAAGACAGTAACAGTACAAGAAAAGGCAATGTACAAAAAGTCTTTGGATAAACAAAGAAATAAAATGCGAGTTAATATCGGCGTGGCTTTCCAGCGATGGCGAGGAACTGAAGGAACTCAAGGGGCTGAAAAGTGACTCCTTGATGGCTTTATTTCTGCTGGACAGGTAAATCTTTCTTTTTGTATTTTGATCATACATATTTTTTTCATGAAGCATGTGTCATTAGCACACGTAGCTGTGTAATATAGCTAACATAACATTACTTAGCGAGCCATAGTAGAGACGATAAATAAATCTAATAGGAGCCCAGAAGGGAGGGGGTGGAGTGAATGGAAATAATGAGCTGTCTTTAAAACAGTCGTGAGAGGTCTACAGACACTCGATTTTTATACTTTCTTTTTCAGAGTACTTACATTTTAATTATGTATTGATATATAAATAAAGTTTAAACAAATTTGGAAAAAAAAGTTTTTTATACATTTTTTACCTACCCTGCCTTTAACTTATGCCCCTCAAGCTCTTTTATGTAGGGATAACAGTCCTTGACACTTAAAACTACTTCAACCAAATTAGAAACTCATGTTAAGTGTTATTGATGCATCTTAGTTCACATACTTCAGCATATATATAGTGCACTGGAAAAGTACATACTTTTGAGTATGTAGTAGGCAGTATGCGAGACATACAGTACAATGTGACAGCATAAACTTTTACAATAACAATTATAAGTCATCTTGACAGTTGCAACACTTTTTACCAGTGATGTAGCATACTGACATACAATATTCAATATTCAAACAAACAAATAAATAAATAAATAGGTAGTAGATGAATAGATGTCCAGCCTGTAGGAGGCGCTGCAGTGGCCAGGCGGAGGGATTTACCCTGAGTATAGAGCGCTTAACTCCCTTGAGTGTGATTGCAGGGGCGACGCTGTCTCGTGGGGACAGAGATACTCAGCACGGGACTCCGCCTCCTTCTTTTCAGAGTCTGCGAGGAGCTTTGTGATAGCATTTAAAAAGAAGATTAGGTTTTCTCCCAAGAGCAAAGCTCCTTAAGAAGTATCGCTTTGTTTCAGTCTCTGGTCACTAACAGTGAGAGGAGGAGGGGAATCAGACTGTATTCATAACACACACCCATGCAAAGGTGGCGAGGGTCATCCTGTACACTCACATCTGAAAGATAGCCGTGATGTGATTATCGAGTCACCCCTTCACATGGCTTTCATATGGGGTGGAGAGATATTTTTACACGGGCCACGTTTGTGGCATGAATATATAATGTGATTTTTCTGTTCCATATAGCTTTTGCTTATTTAAACCTAATTACTATGTGATTGAAGACGCCATGAGCGGCCAAGTCGCACTGAGGAGAGAGAACTGCGTGAAGCCAAACTGTCTGTCTATGACTTTGTGACATAACAGCAAGCTCAGAAATTAATCAGATGTCTTAAAAATAAAGTTTCTTTATTGGCATCAATGGCTCATTGAAGAACCTTTAATATCCGTGGATCCTTTTCATTCCACAAAAAGTTCTTTACAGTGGAAAAAGGTTCTTTAGATTATTAAAATACTCTTCACACAGGAAAAAAACCATGTAGTCAACTAGGATTTGATTTATTTCACATTACACTATTCCAGTGAATGGTTTAGTACTCTTATTGTAGTTATCAAATATTGGATGTGAGATATCAAAGGTGAGCGTTGTTCAATGTGTAGCTAACAAGCGTTTATCATAACAAATTATAAATAAAATTAAGTCTGAAAACACTGAAAGTGCAGAAAATGCTACAATATAGAGCTGTTTAATCCAGCAACTAATGAGTAGCTGTCTGAATTTAGACATATTGTGGAGCAAGTATGACCGATGTTACACTGAAGAAAAGAAAAAAAAGAGAAAAAGGCTGGATTTACTTTAAAACTATTTTGAATTAGAATTTTTTTTTTAATTTCTCAAATAATTACAAAGAAATGGGAAGTAACATTTAATTAAATAATTTGAATTAAACAATTTCGAAGGTGAAAAAATATTTTAGTAGTATTTTCTTGTTAAACATGCTGCAAAAATCTTCAAACCTCAAAAAAGATTTTTTCTTTTTTTTACAGTATGATATGCTTTGTTTGAAATTTATAGCAACTACAGATGTTACTTTTGTTGGCAAATATATATATATATATATATATATATATATATAGATATATATATATATATATATAATATATTATTATTTATTTATTTAATTTTTTCTCTATAGAATATCCAGATAACCTACTTGATTTGCTAAAATGTACAGTATACAGCCAGGGCTGTATCCCACAATGCAGTGTGCTTGACTCGACCGTCATTTAGTGTGAAGTGAAGTGACATTCAGCCAAGTATGGTGA
The DNA here is from genome assembly GCF_963082965.1 of Carassius carassius. Taxonomy (NCBI): domain Eukaryota; kingdom Metazoa; phylum Chordata; class Actinopteri; order Cypriniformes; family Cyprinidae; genus Carassius; species Carassius carassius. The sequence goes on along the minus strand of NC_081764.1, from coordinate 32,862,127 downwards.
CCCATACTCAGAATTTGTGCTCTGCATTTAACCCATCCGAAATGCACACACACAGAGCAGTGAACACACACACACACTGTGAGCACACACCCAGAGCAGTGGGCAGCCATTTATGCTGCGGCGCCCGGGGAGCAGTTGGGGGTTCGATGCCTTGCTCAAGGGCACCTAAGTCGTGGTATTGAAGGTGGAGAGAGAACTGTACATGCACTCCCCCCACCCACAATTCCTGCCAGCCCGGGACTCGAACTCACAACCTTCCGATTGGGAGTCCGACTCTCTAACCATTAGGCCACGACTTCCCACAAAAAAGCTTTAATTAACATAATTTTTAATTTACACTGGAGAGAGAGCAGTGAAGCAAAATAAATTCCTTGCACATTCCATTAGCTGATTGAAAACAGTGATGACAGTGCTGAATGAAAATATGGAGCTAAAAAAAATCTAATGATTTATTGAGCTTTGTAGCGGGGGCTGAATAAGCTTTATCTGGTCCATTCAAATTCACAACAGTTCCCAGGAGGCTGGATAACTGCTCACGCTTCAGGACTGTCAAGGCCTGCCAATGGCCATAATGGCTCCTAATTCCACATTAATGCAGTCTAAATGAAGTGCCAGAGGAAGATTGATCTGTGGAAGTCGCATCAGCTGACCGAACAGCTTCAGTGAGGGAATGAGGACACTCCTGCTTAATGTGTGTGTTACACAGCTGACTGCAGCAGACACAAGGATGTCATGAATATTAAAGTGATGGGGGTTGTGGGAAAACTACGTTGGGCCTGTTAGCTTGTTAACAAGAACATGGGTTGCTTTAATTTGACAATGGTTCTCACTCAGTGGACAACAGCCCAAAACTGTTACCCTGGACAACAGGGAAAACAATGCAAATAATAAAATAAAAATTGATCAACGATTTGAAAAAATAAAATGCAACCTTTAAATAATGTCTTATTTTGGAATAGCATGCTACTATCTTTATATACATTTTCTCCTAATTAAAAAAATAGCATTAGATGAGATCTAATTTATATATATATATATATATATATATATATATATATATATATATATATGTACAGTATATATACACACACATACACACACTGAATTGTTTTATATATATACTTAAAATATTATTGACTCTTATTTGTGCCTACCAAAGCTTTAATTAACATAATTTTTAATTATGTATTTCCTCACAACATTTTAACTACTAAAGCTAAGTATGAATAATAATAATAATAATAATAATAATTAATGTCTATTTAATTTCTCCTCTCAGAAAGTTAATTTTCCTTATAATCTGACTTACATTAATCTCTGACCTCTGTTATATAATAACAGTGCACAGCACTCTCTCTCTCTCTCTTATTTTAGGTTATCCTCATTGGACTGAAGCTGTGTTGGGATGTGGATGCTGGGAAAAGCATGTGTGATCTGCTCGAGTGCCCCTGACTAATGCTGAGGCTTCACTGCTGCAGTTTGATTAAGTGTAAAGCAGGGTTTTAGGGACATTCAGACAGGTTAATGAAACTCAGCAGGACAGCTGCTTCTCCTGGTTTACACCCTGCAGGTGACAGAATAAGGTTTAGTATCTGTAGTTAAAGCCTTCACCTCAGCCTACCTGCTGGCCACCAAACCCCTGCATCAGACTGCAACTCTCTCGGTACAGTTTATATTAATATCAGTGCTAAATTACTAAAGGTTTTATATTCTCTCAGGAAAATGTGAGTGTATTATCAAAAAGTTTCTACCATTGATGCTAGGGTGTTCATGCAGATAAATATGCTGTATTTACATACATACATACATATATATTTACAATTTATTTAGTTAGTTTTTCAGTTAGTTAAGTATATATATATATATATACAGTATACAGTGGCAATACTAAGGTAATTTAGGTCAGTCTAAATGCAACTTCCTTTCATTTTCACCCTATAAAGTGCCTCCCCAGTGGCTGACAGATGCAGAAGTAGGATATAACGATGGGAGAGGAGCGCTGTTTTGGTCGCTCCTTGCCTCCTTGGGTTCAGGCTGGGAGGGGTCCATCTAATCTCCAGCGATCCACTTGGGTCTCGGATTTATAAATTCCCAGCAATCTTGGATTCTCGAATCCGTCTTGATTCTGTGGGTCTGCGAGGGTGCGGGGTGGCGTAGGGGTCGTGCTGGGGGGTTGCGAGTTGTTTGTTATGTCCTTTAGAAAAAGAGCTTATGGGTTCAGTAGAAGAAACGTGGGGCGGTAGTGTGAAGATTTAGGACTTACTGTGAGGCTTGGCCTCCTCTAAGCTCTGTGTGCTTGAGCCGTTTGTGGGGTCCTGCTGGTACTAAACCCAGATTAATATTCCTTTATATCCAGCAGCCCAGAAACACACTTACACACTCACAGAGGAATCAGTCCCCCCTGCACACAAACATCTCCTTTTGGCCATAATCGGCTCCAGTCTCTAATCCATAGCTGCTCATCTTTCCTGTTATCTGTCCCCAGTAAGCACCTTTCTCGTGGGTTATTTCCATAAGGAGAGCAGAAGGAACAACGCTGCCATGTTTGCTGTGTTTCACTCACTGTTCTTGACCCCATGCACCATTTTTATTGATGAAGATTTCAGTCACATTTAACCTCATGATTGGTATCCAACTACACAAGTTGCACAACCTAGATTTCAAGATTTAAAAGTTAAAAGTTATATATGTAATAGTATCTAATGGTAGAAACATCATTTAACATTTCACCTGAAATGTTCGTAAAATATATTTGAATGTAATGTACAAATAAAAAATGTCGCCAACTTCATGAAGTGGATCATTGGAAGCTTTTTAAAAGTTCACATGTGTGATGAGCAATTGTTGGCTGCCTCAATGCATTTATCACAAATAATATTAAGAATACAAAGATTAATACAAAAATATATTAAATAATTAATTGGTTAATATATTATTAAGTCTTAATCTCAGCAAGGCTGTATTTGATCAAAAATATGGTAAAAACAGTAATATTATGAAATATTAGTACAATTCAAAATATCTATTATCTGTTGTAATATTTTGTAAAATGTAATGTATTTATGTGATCAAAGCTGAATTTTCTGCATCATTCCTCCAGTCTTCAGTGTCACATGATCTTCAGAAATCCTTCTAATATGTTGATTTGATGCGCAATACATTTTTTGATTATTATCAGTGTTGAAAACAGTTGTGCTGCACAAGATTTCTATGAAAACCGTGATACTTTTTTCCCCTGGAAATATCAAAAGAACAGTACTTCAAACAAAAATCTTTTTTTAACATTTTAAATATCTCCAGTCATTTTTGATAAATGTAATGCATCCTCACTGAATAAAACGATTAATTTCTTTCAAATAATTGACAATTGTACAAGAATGATAAAATATGGAGAGTATAGCATGTCACATTTCATGTCAGTTTTGCAGTTCCTGTATCACTTTGTTTTTTAGTCTCTTAACATGAATCGTGATACAGCTAATGATACAGCAGCTGGCCACAGCTCTCACATAAAACCCCAGCGGCGTCTCCTGAAGCAGTTTACAGTTGATCACCCGTCTGCTCACCCTAAAAGCCTCTTTCCTTTCCCGCTTTGTCTTCCCTTTTTCTTCCTCACCTACTTTTCTCTTCTCCAAAGTGAAGTCACAGTGATAAAAAAGAAAACAAAGTGAGAAGAAAGAAGATGAGTTTTAGCACTCTACAGAACCGCTCTAAACCAATTACCTAAGTATCCTTTATCTGATGTGTGCTTCTGTGTCTTGATCAGGTTGGAATCTCTTGAAATCCCTCTCTGAGATAACAAACAAACATATGAGCGGAGCATGAGGAGGAAAAGCGTTTTGGCATGGGGTGAAAAGCTTGTGAGAATATCATAGAGGAGATTGGGGCTAGATGTCACAGTTTTTACTCCACTAAACCTTCTCTTGTTTAAAAGTTCATTTTTGTGTACAGTCTCAGAAAAAAAATGTATAAAGCTGTTACTGGGGGAGCATCCTTTCAAAAGGTGCACATTTGTACCTTATTTACCCCTAAAGGGTGATTGTTGGAACTTGGCCTGGTGTGCTCATACAATAACCTTAAAGGTACATACAGTATTAATACCTAAAGTGCACATATAGTACATATTTGTACCTTTAGAAAAGAAAGTGTAGCTAAAAGTGTTGTTTACAATATTGCTCAGGAAAAAATACATTGCCAATAAACACACATCTCTAGACTTTTCTGTTCTCCAATTCTTATTTAATTTAAAATTGAAGAAGACACTTCTTATAACACTACCTTGTGATGCAATTGTTCAAAACCACGTTTTTACCACTTACTTTAGAATAATGTATAAATTATAATTTAGATTAATGCATTTAGCGCATTTATCCAAGATCAGTTCATCATGGAGCCAATGGGCTAGTTGCATATCTCCGCCATCTTGGATTTCCGGTCTTGCGAGTGTGTGCGTAGATATTTCCGGTTGTGCTAAACGTCAGTGCAGAGAACCGGAGAAGTCAAAATATTACCTTCTATATGTTTACAGGATTTATAATATCACTTCAAATGCAAATAAGATATACACTGCTATTATTATTATACTATAAATGTTAACTGAGCCAGTGGATTTGAAACTTGTGTATGTTTGGGTCTGATGAATGAATTAAATAAACTATGTTCCCTACTGTTCACGAGATGAAGTTTGAACACATGGTTTGTATACACAGCTACATAATGTATTTATATCTTACCAAATATGTGAATGTACAAATTACTTATTTCTCGAAAATGTTTGCATTATTTTTATTTTTTTAATGAAATATTTACCTCGTGAGACGTGGGCTGCGATTTATCTTCAGAAGTATGCATTTCTCAATTGTACACGTACATCAGTCTGTTTCATCGTTATTTTCACAACATATTTTATTATTTTACACAGTAAAAAATATGTGACTAATTTTAATATCTGTTTAATCTGATAATTAATGCAAACAATATACATGGCTGCTCATAGACAGATAATGATTTATGCTGCAGATCTTTCACAAAACAAATAAATAAACATAGATAAAAACACACATGAATGCAAACAGCGATCTTTTATTTAAGGCAAACCTACCATAATTATATTACGTTTAATTGTACAGTTCGTTATAAATTGTTAACAAAAAAGTTAATAAAACATGCTTTATCAGAAATCTCTGTGCGTCTTGTTTGACAGTCAGAAACATTGATCTTACATAACAGTCAGAACAAAACCAGCTCTTCGAAAATGAAAAGTAGTGCATATTTGAGTGGTTTGTGTTTGAAAGAAGAAATCCCTGTGGACCTGACCTGATGCTGATCCGCATAATCAACAGAAGAATAAAGCAATCTCCGCGTTGTATCTTGATGAATTTCCACACAGATGTACGCAAAATGTAGGGAGGATGTTTCCCCATGTTTTTGATATACCACTATCGGCTGTTAAATTTGAATATCATTAATTATATACATCTAGCCAAGTTTTGTATGTATGTTTCCCTTAAGGCGGGCGTAGAGTACACACGATTTTTGCTGTCGTACGAGTTCGCATGCGATTTTTTTCAATCGTGTGGAAATCGCGTATGCTCGTATGGTTGTGGCTCGTATCATTTGCGATGAATTACGAGCCGAGCAGAGTGGCTTACGAGCACTTCCCGACCTCCCGATCATTTTTAAACATGTCTAAAAAGTTTGTGAGCTATCGGTTTGAATTTGTGACGTGTGCGCGGTTGAACGAGCCGATTTGTTGATTTATCTGAAGTTGACCAATCACGAACTAGGAAAACCACAGAAGAAGAAAGACGAAGACGCCAGTGCAACGGCGAATGTGGACTATTGACCAGGAGGATAAACTCGCTGAAGTCTGACATGAACAGCGAGTGCTGTATGATGTTTCTAGCAACGTGTACCATGCTTTTTAGTTCAATCTCTCTCGTACGCGCTCTCTCTCACACATGCATTACCTATGTAGTTTACAGGGACTCTCCATAGACGTAACGGTATTCTATACTGTATATCCTCATACACTACCTCTATCCATTACGGAAAATGCATGTTTAAAATTTCTATTAAGCACCGTATAGTATTTTTTTAAAGCCATTTGGTTTACCAGGGCACAGGAATTGTCTAAGGATGGCTGAAGCGAAACAGTCGTTCCGAAGCTTTGCGAGATCCCTAAGCGCAGATGTGTCGAAACACTGATCCGAAGCGTGATTCGAAACACCCATGTCACGTGACTATGACCAAACGAAGCCTCGAAGTGTTTCACTAATTGTTTCATCAGGTGTGGTCCGCCGAATCAGCGTTTGATTGGAACGGTCGGGAACAGACCACACAATCGCACATCTGTATAAAAGTGAAATAAACGCATTTTGACCTCGTGGGTTTTTGTGAGAGGAGTTTGACTTTGAGATAGCGGATTTTTGGTGATATAGTGACATAGTGCGATTTGATTAGTTATAGGCAATTTAGACTTACATTTAAATTTACACAACACATTGACTGAGAGGCTAGAGACAGACAGAGTATACATATAGTGACACATTAATAGATACATAGATATAAATATATATAGACAGCTAGATTAATAGATAGATACATATATAGATAGATTACAGATACATATATAAATACATATATTATAGATAGATACATATATAGATAGATTATAGATACATATATAAATACATATATTATAGATAGATACATATATAGATACATAGGTTATAGATACATATCTAGATACATAGATCGATTCATATATAGATAGATAGATTTGGATAGATAGATAAAATGGAAGCTCCCCAGAAGAGATGCCGTACATCTGTGGTGTGGGAGCATTTCCATTTAGAAACCCCAAATAAAGTGAGATGTGTGTATTGTGATCGGCAGCTAGCCTACTGCAACAATACATCATCCATGATGCGCCATTTGAGGAGCACTCATCCTGCCATTTTGCAGGGTGCAGAGGATGGCATTCCCCCTGTACCTAGGCCTGCTACTGACACTGCTGGGCCATCTAAGCAAGGTATGCATTGTTTGGGATATAATTATAATTGAAATATAATTACAACCTTTTGGGACACTGTTTATAAAGTTTATAAGTTATATAAAGCACTGATTATAAACACTGGAAGGTTTCCAAATAATGAACCAGTAGGCTATACTTTTAATAGATGTGCACTAATTGAAGCTGTATTTTTCCAATGTATTTGTCTGAAAGTATGTTTTGTCTTCTCTTTTAAAAGTCAGACAGAGGGAATTGGATGAGGCTCTTATAAACATGGTGGTGAAGGATCTGCAGCCCTTCACCATCGTGGACGATGAGGGATTCAGGGCATTTGTGAACAAGCTTGATCCAAGCTATGTCCTCCCATCCCGGAAGGTGCTTAAAATAATGGTCAGCGAAAAGTACAACAAAGCCAAGGAGAAGACAATGGAGGACCTACAAAAGGCCGAATTTGTTAGCCTTACAGCTGACATGTGGTCCTCCATTAATATGGATGGATATCTTTGTGTGACTTGCCATTACATAACACCAGAGGCAAAAATGGCAACTGTTGTACTGGGTGTAAGGAGGTTTTACCAAACCCACACAGCCCAGCATCTCATGGAGGCTAAAGCCTTGCTAATGGCTAAGTGGGGAATAACCTCCAAAGTTCAGTGCATGGTGACTGACAATGCATCTAACATGATCCTAAGTGCCCAGCTACTCCACCTTCGCCATGTCCCATGTTTTGCTCATACTTTAAATTTGATTGTGAAAAAGGCACTAGATCAAACCCCAGTCATCAATGAAATACGCCAGAAGGCCAGAAAGATAGTGGGGTTGTTCAGATCCAGCTGCAAAGCAAAGGACAAGCTTGTGGAGATGCAGAGCTTGATGGGAAGACCAACTCTGAAACTGATACAGGAGGTTGACACGAGATGGAACAGCACATTTGACATGCTACAGCGCTTGTATGACCAACGTGAACCAGTGGCTGCTGCACTTTCCAACTTAAACAATGATACTGCTCCCCTGACAAGTATTGATTATGACATTATTGAACAATCATTGTCAATACTGCAACCATTCAAACTCGCAACAACAGAGATGTCAGAGGAAAAGAGAGTGTCTGCTTCAAAGCTTATACCACTGTACAGGATGTTGCAGCACAAGCTTGCACAGAAAAAAGGAAATGCAACGCAGGAATCAACTGTTCAATTAGGTAGGCCACAATGACCATACTACCCATGTGATTGGCCATAACTGTCATATTATTGTCATTATTATAAATATGTGTTTCTCCTGTTTTGGCTCATAGGCTCACATCTGCAAGAAGGTCTGCACTCCAGATGTGGAGGTTATGAGAGTTTTAGAGCCTTGGCACTGGCTACACTGCTGGACCCAAGGTTCAAAAATGTGGCATTTGGAAATGCTGCTAAAGCCCAGGAAGCTGAAAAGCATATCACACTGGAGTGTGCTTCACTGATGCGTTCAAACACAAATCCTGGTGAGCAGTTTCAGTCTGTGTTATGTTATGTAATCTGAATCATGTAATATAATATATCCTTCATATATGCCGTCAGTTTAGGATTTGTTACTAATTGCTGTTTTCATTTTTATTCAGACCCAGAAATGTCAACATCACACCCATCATCATCATCACCATCAACATCAACACCAGTAGAAACACAGGACAGTTTATGGGAACTTTTTGATACTCGCATCCATCAAACCAAGATGATACACAATGCTACAGCTGATGCCACAGTGGAAGTGAAAAAATACATCAACGATGCGTATTTGCCCAGAACTCATGATCCACTAACTTACTGGAAAGAGAGAGCAGTAATCTTTCCTCATTTGTATGTCCTTGCAAAAAAATACAACAAGTGTCCCTTGTGAGAGGATTTTTTCAAAGGCTGGAGAAATTATCTGTAAAAAAAGAAGTAGGCTAAGTCCTTCCACAGCAGATAAATTAATATTTTTGAATAAAAATCTCTAAAAAAGTGAGACATTGTGGCTTAATTTCTTTTATTAATATTCATTTTTCATGACCAAAATAACATTATGCACAGTGAGGAGCCTATAGGTTACAAGCTTCACATATTAGAACATTATAATAATAAAAAAACAACACATTTTTTTAATGGCTCGTCAAGGTTGTTTCAGATCAACACCTGCAAGTGACCACTAGGTGTCACCGTTGAGACGGGTGTCGGATTGATTCGAAGCCTCGAAACAATATGGCACATTTGGTTCAACTGTTTCATTGGTTCACGAGGCCTCGATTTTGCCATCACTAGAATTGTCCTCTCAAACCATGTTTAGGATTGTAATACCTATTTCAGATATTTATAAACCTACAAGAACACACACACACACACACACAGGGTGACCAAACGTCCCGGTTTCCTATTGCTGAAAAATAACATGTACGTGTTGTATATGCAGTTATGGGAGAGGGAGAGCAGTTATATTAGGCGCGTTCGACTTGAAGCAGCGCTGCACAGAATGACATCACCTGTATGGCATCAAAGTACCGCGAGAGAGATTCGAATGCATTGCATATGTGTGCTCTCTTAGCGCTCTCGCGGTACTTTAATGTCATACCTTCTGTGCGTGCAGCGGTGCTTCAAGTCGAACGCGTCTATCAACTTCGTGCGATTGCTTCTGGAATTCGCAGGTTGTAAAATCGTGTCGTATATCATCTTGTCCGTACGATTTTCAGATAAACTCACTCGTGCCGTGTGCGTGGACATACGATCTTCCGACCATCCGAATTCGCACCGTGTATGCCCGCCTTTACAGTCAATGCGAGCGTCGCAAGACCGGAAATAAGTATGCACACACCCGCGTCGCTGAAGCTCACCGGCGCCATCTTGTGCAACTAGCCCATTAGTATTCACTGTAGTGTAGTCACTAGTTAGCTTAGTTTATTGTGCAAAAGTGTGAAAAGATTGGATATTCTCAATCATTGCAATCTGGAGAACCCAGTGTTTGAAAGTGTCATAATGAATAATGAATAATCTCACAATGGTGGTCATTCTCATCAGATTCACTGCAAAGATTTTTCAAATAGTTTTGTTTTTCTGTAGCCTGAGGCAAAAATGACCCATGAGGTGATGGGTCAAGAGCAGCTTAATCCGAACATTCTTCATCCTGGAATATAATATGGCTGCAAACCAAGGGGCATGTAAGAAAAGAATGTGTTCTAAGTGCTCAAACAAATGGAGAGACCTGGCAAGTGACATCAAATCAACTCTGTCACAGGTGATTGAGTCTAGTCATCAAGTCAGGGCGAACACCGCTGCCTGTCAGGAGAGAGAAAACACAAGAGCAGGACAGAGATTGTAATGGACTCCTATTAATACAGAAACACTTGTTTAGAAAACATTGCTTACAAAATAAAATAAATGATCTATATTTATTTTTTTTATTTTTTATCCAAATGTTGATAGCACACGTCCAGTCAACCTTCCAAGCAGACTTGTATGTAAACGGGCTGTGAGCACTGGAACGCTCATCTGATGGAGGCAGGAGGCCGTAGGACATTATCAGGGAGATAATATTGTCAGTGGCTGATGTAAATAGCAGGGTGACATAGTCAACAGACATGGCTGAGGTGCTGCAGTGTGTCGGGGCCGTGACACTGACAAATGGAATATTTTTTGAGGGCTTAATCGTAGGAAATGGGGTTCTGTCTGATGGTGACATGCCCACTCTGCTCCAATGGCCGCAAAAAAGAAAACTGATTGTCTGGGCCACTCACTCAATCTCACCTTCTTCAACCTTGCACCCTTCTCCCTTCCCAAACACACACAGATACACAAATAGTTTTTCCCTCGCCGTCAACAGAAAGAGGCCTGAAATGGAAAGACACATTCATCTGTTTCATTATAAAGGGAAATCAAGATATTGCACGCTTTTTTCATATTCATGAAATTGTATTTCTCAGGAATGGCTTTTTCCAAACTTAATAGGGTGAAAACCAACCTTTTTCTATCTTTAAATAAATGTAATATTTTATAATAATTAATTCAATTATAAGATAAAATAAAATGTGACATGATTAGTGGAGTGTTTTTTGTAAGAAAGGGATATAAACCTCAATTTCTGTCAGTTTAATCAAAGCAAAACAAAAGAAATCACATTTTTGATTGTGGTGACAAAAATGACTATGGAAATATCACATTTCAATGTGTTTAAGTCAAACACACTTTACTGTCATGATGGCGCCTCAACATGAATATTTTACGTTCTTATGACGATTATAGAGGAAACAAATGTCATGGACCCAAACTGCTTGTGTTTCCTTTATAAACAGCCAAATATAAGGTATTGTCGCGGGCTGAAGAATCACACGGTAGCCTGTGATGAATTGTTAAAGCCCCGGAGGGTGTGTTTATTAATGACAGTGATCGTGAATGTGCCAGTAGTGTCCGGTGCTCGTCCTCTGTGCTGCGTGATCCTGTCTGCTGGCCGGCTGAGTGCAAGGGGAATCGGTGTCCGGTGCTCAGGTGGCGGGCTGGTCGGTCATTCGCTTTCTGTAGAGATAAGAGACACAACATTAACTGGCGTTGCTTTGGAGAGCTTTCTCACCCGTGTCCTCTCGGGTACAGCTTTTGTAGTCCTCGTCTGAGCCCTTTCAGCTGGGACCGATCAGCCCGCGGTGATTGAGTGCAGGTGGACCTCCTCCGTTGCCAGGGCGACGCTGATAGGTGCCCGGGACACGGCTCACACCCCCCCCCCCCCCCAAGCGTCGTCCTGGTCCCTCGGGCGAGTGGGGAAGTGGGGGCTGGGGGGGGGAACTCATACCTGACAGACCTGCGAAAGCTGTCCACAGGCGGGAGAGTCCATCTGCATTGGCGTTGGCGGTTCCAGCTCGATGTCGCACGTCAAAGTGGAAGTCCTGGAGCGCTAGGAACCACCGTGTCACCCGGGCATTGGTATCCTTAGCCCGGGCCATCCATTGCAAAGGAGCGTGATCAGTGATGAGGGTGAACTTCCGTCCCAGGAGATAGTATTTCAGCTCCAGGACTGCCCACTTGACGGCCAACGCCTCTTTCTCCACCGCCGCGTACCGTTGTTCCGTTGTGGACAGCTTTCGGCTGATGTAGACCACCGGGTGTTCCTCACCGTCTCGTATTTTGGATAACACGGCTCTCAACCCGGTGTCGGATGCGTCCGTCTGCAACAAGAAGGGACAGTTAAAGTTAGGGGCGCGTAATACCGGTTCGGACGTGAGCGCCGCTTTTATCCCCTTGAACGCCTCCTCTTCCGGGGGTCCCCATCTCACTCTCTCCGGCTGTCCCTTCTTGGTGAGGTCTTTCAGTGCGGTTGCTAGGGAGGAGAAGTTAGGTATAAAGCACCTATAGTACCCCGCCAATCCCAAAAAGGCCCGTACCTGCTTCTTGGAGGTGGGCCCCGGGGCCAAGAGGATGGCGGCTACTTTTCCTTCCTGTGGGCGGACCAGACCCCGGCCCACCCGGAAACCGAGGTATTTTGCTTCAGGTAGGGCCAGGTGACATTTCTTGGGATTGGCGGTGAGCCCATCCCGCCGCAGTTCGAGAAGCACCCTCCATGCTTCTGTCGCACGATGGTTCCTGGAGGTGTGCGTACGTCATGCTGAAGTACGTGGGTCCGCCCGGGACGTGGGGAGAACACATAGGAGAATTGACCGACCAGATGTTGGAGCTCCGTCCTCTGGGCGGCCGACAGTTGGGGGCTGATGTCAACAACCACGGGAGAGACGGCGGCGAGTGCGGCGACCTGAGTCCTCGTTCCCTCCCAGCACTTCAGGAGATTAATGTGGTACAGTTGACTTTCCTTACTTCGTCCAGGCTGGCGTACTCTGTAGGTCACGGGCCACACTTTCTCCGTAACGATATATGGGCCTTGCCATTTCGCGAGAAATTTGCAAGCTGCCATGGGGACGAGAACCAACACGTAGTCACCTGGCTGGAACTCCCGTGGTTGGGCCGCCCGGTCGTATCGTCAACGTTGGGCTTCCTGGGCTGCTGTCAGGTGTTCCCGGACGAGGGGCATGACGCGGTCGATCCTTTCCCTCATTTCCCTCACGTGCTCAATCGTGGTCCGATGGGCGGTCGGCTGCTGCTCCCAGGCCTCCTTGGCGACATCGAGCAGGCCACGGGGCTGCCGCCCGAACAACAGTTCGAAAGGTGTGAATCCGGTGGAGGCCTGGGGGACTTCCCGGATGCCGAAGAGGACGTACGGCAGCATTTGGTCCCAGTCCCGTCAGTCGTCCGCAGCCACGCGACGGAGCATCTGCTTCAACGTCTGATTGAATCGCTCGACCAGCCCATCGGTCTGAGGATGGTAGACGGTGGTCCGGAACTGTTTCACCTTAAGGAGGCTGCAGAGGTCAGCCATCGTCCGGGACATGAAGGGGGTGCCCTGGTCGGTCAATATCTCTCGGGGGATGCCGACCCGGCTACACAGTAGGAAGAGCTCCTGGGCGATGGCCTTGGAGGTAGCCTTGCGCAGTGGAATGGCCTCGGGGTAACGGGTCGCATAGTCCACGATGACCAGTATGTGTTCGTGCCCCCGGGCGGACTTTGGCACCGGCCCTACTAAATCCATTCCTATTCGCTCAAAGGGCACCTCGATGATGGGCAGCGGAATGAGCGGAGCTGGGGGAGGAGTATGAGGCGACGTCCGTTGGCAGTCCGGACACGCTTGACAGAACCGTTTGATCTCCGCCTCCATGCCAGGCCAGTGGAATCTGTCTCGGATCCGTTGGGTAGTATTCTGCGCCCCCAGGTGGCCAGCCATCGGATGGGAATGGGCGAGCTCGATTACCATCTGGGTCTTGGTGCGTGGGACCACCAGCAGTTTCACCTCCTCCCCTCTCCGTTGTGTGACACAGTACAGCAGGCCATTCTCGACCACAAAGTGTGGGGTCGGGTGCGGTGGTGGAAGGACCTCCTTTCCCTCAAGCACCCGTACTTGCTTCCAGTAATGTTTTAGGCGATCATCCCCGAGCTGCTCCTCCACAAATTTTCCCCCACCCCTAACCTGCTGGAAGACATCATAAAAGAGGTTAGAACTGGGGGGGGGGGACTCACCATCTCGAGCGCTGTCTGAGGCCAGGAGGACAGGGTTCCGTCGGGGAGCTCGGCGGAGGTCCTTCTTTTCCGGGCGGTTCCCGGCAGGGCTGGCAGGCTGGGTAGCTTGGGTGCGGAGTTGCTCCAAGCCTGGCCAGTCTCTCCCCAGCAGCACAGGTACCGTTAGGTCCTTGACCACGCCCACTTCCAGGGGCCCGTTGCCGGTCTTGGTGGAGAGGGTCACTACTCGGGTAGGTACACTCTGGGTGTCACCGTGGACGCAGGTGATGGACATGTGAGCCTTGGTTCCCGCCCGTGGGGGAAGTATGGAGGACTGGACCAGGCTTACGGCGCTCCCAGAGTCGAGCAAAGCGGTAAATGGTCGGCCATTGATGAAAACCTCGGACTGGGGGGCCACTCACGGTGGTTCCAGATGCACTGCACAACCTGCCAGCCAGGGGCGATTGGGTGAGGGCGGTGGCTCCGTTGGCATGGGCTCATCCTGTATGCTGGGAACCGCCAACCTGCTGACTGCGCGCTGGGTGCCCTCTGGCGTGCATCACTCCTGGTACACCCTCCGGGGAAACGGCGGTGCTCGCTCCCCAGCCTCTCGTCGCAACGTCGCCTCCGCTAGCTCGACTGCCTCAACGAGTTCTCCTACGGTCCCTGGGTTCCTCATTCCGGCTGCCTGTCGAAGGGGGCGTGGTAGGGCATGCAGATACTGGTCCACGACGACGCGTTCGGCCACTTGGGCAGCGCTGGGGTCCCCGGTGAGCAACAAGTGATGGGCGAGGCGGTTGAGTTCGGCGGCTTGGGCACGGGCTGGCAACCGGCCGTTATACTCCCATGTCCGGAATAGTTGGGCCGCAGCGATGGGAGACAGCCCCACACGGGCCAGGATTTCCTTCCGTAGTTCATCGTACGATTCTCTTTGGCTCGCTGACATGGAGAAATAGGCCTGCTGGGGTTCCCCTGTCAGCAGCGGGGCCAGTATCCGTGCCCAACTATCGCGAGGCCAATCCTCCCGAGTGGCTACGGACTCGAACATGCCGAGGTAGTGTGCCGCGTCGTCGTGGACAGTCATCTTCGGCAGGAGCTGGGTGGCTTGAGCGCGAGGATCCGGCAGCGGTACTCGCTGGGCAGCCGCGAAGCGGAGAGCGGCGACTTCACGCTCCGTCTCTCCCTGCCGAGTAGCCATACGTTCCACAATTTGCTGCTGTCGAATACTGATCTCCGTCAGGTGTTTAAGGACTTCTTCCATAGCTGGGGAGGAGTCACCGCCTGACGACACACAGAGAAGGGGGAAGAAAAACAAACAAACCGGTGAGGTTCTGGAGTGGTGATGCCGGTGATTCTTCAGCAGTTTGCCCGCATTCTCCACCAGTGTCGCGGGCTGAAGAATCACACGGCAGCCTGTGATGAATTGTTAAAGCCCCGGAGGGTGTGTTTATTAATGACAGTGATCGTGAATGTGCCAGTAGTGTCCGGTGCTCGTCCTCTGTGCTGCGAGATCCTGTCTGCCGGCCGGCTGAGTGCAAGGGGAATCGGTGTCCGGTGCTCAGGTGGCGGGCTGGTCGGTCATTCGCTTTCTGTAGAGATAAGAGACACAACATTAGCTGGCGTTGCTTTGGAGAGCTTTCTCACCCGTGTCCTCTCGGGTACAGCTTTTGTAGTCCTCATCTGAGCCCTTTCAGCTGGGACCGATCAGCCTGCGGTGATTGAGTGCAGGTGGACCTCCTCCGTTGCCAGGGCGACGCTGATAGGTGCCCGGGACACGGCTCACAGTATCTTTATTAATTAAATTATGCATATTATTCTATGACAATTCACAAACTCTTAGCTCAGTATTTCAGCAACAATGTTTCAATGTTTACGTAATTGTTTGATTAAGGTATGCAGTTTCAGAGCTGTGGCTTCAATTTATTTTAATGTCAAACATATTTTTTTATATTAGGAGCACATCTCAGAGCTTTGTTTGCAGAGAAACTGTCACCATACCACATTTGCACTTTAAATAATGTTTAGTAAAAAAAATATTAGAAGACTAAATATTTTATTGATCAAATGAAATAATGATTAATCAGTAGTCAATATTTTTACCCAGTGCTACTATATTTTTGCATGAAACCAGTAAAATATTTTGCCTAGAATAATGAGAATATTCTTTCACACTGAGTGAAATGCTGTACTCTTGATGCATTTCACCAACTTAGTTAATAAATCTAAGTAATGGCTAACAAGCAGGTTTGTGCTTTATTCTTCAGAGTACTGTGACCACGAGCTGAAAAATGAATGCTATTCACTGCCATGATGTCTGTGATTAGAAAAGTTTGGAGTTTATGGTCTTATAGTTTCCTGTAATGATTTTGATGATAGCTTGTGGCCTTGAGGGCAAAATATCAGTGTCTGGGGCCGAAATAAACCTCTCAGATTGAGAAACAGGAGCTATGCTTTATTAGGCGGCTAAGAGCAGGACGTGCAGGTGGAGAGACGTCCCCTCAGCAGCGCTTCATTACTGTTGTTACCCGCTGAGAAAGAGCAAGACTGTCCCGCGTCAGGCATAATTCATTTCCAAGTACGTCTGACCAGTTCTCTAGATCAATGTTAATTACCAGCGTGACATGAGTACAATTATTACTGTACAGCATCAGAGGCTGCAGGGGGATGCTGGGAGCTTGATACAGCTGGAGTAATGGCTCTCAGAGGGCCCACATGAGTCTTGTTCATTAAGAAAGCCATTTTACACTCTTACGTGACAGCTTACAGCAGGATATAAGCCTTAACGCTTGTTGCCCATGGAAAGCGTGGCCTGTTTCACCTCTGCCTCTGTTCTCTATACATCTGATCTATACATCGGGGTCACATCTGAAGGAATAACATTTTATGCTTGATTTTTGGATAAAATATTACTTCGATGACACAGTACATTACTGTCCCCAGTCCCTGTACAGTATATATATATATATATATATATATATATATATATATATATATATATATATATATATATATATGTGTGTGTGTGTGTGTGTGTGTGTGTGTGTGTATCTAAGATTTCAATAAAAGCTCAAAAAAAATTCTAAGAAAATAAATTAATACTTTTATTCACAAGGATGCATTAAATTGATCAAAATTGGCAGTTAATGTTATTTATGATGTTACAAAACATTTCTGTTTCAAATCAGTGCTGTTCTTTTGAAATTTCTATTCATGAAAGGATCCTAAAACAATGCAGTTTCACAAAAATATTAAGCGGCATAACTGCTTTCAACATTGATAATAATAAGAGCAGCAAATAAGTATATCAGTATATCAGGGCGCATGCAGAGAGATGCATCCTAAAGTGCTTTAACACCAAAAAGTGTGTCTCTTCTTGGTCTTGTAATGACAAATACATACAAAATTATATCAAAATACCCTTCTTGGAGAGTATCCTCGAAAAAACTGTCAGTTATGTCTAAAGTGAAGTAAATAGTGGAGAAATGTTGAAGGTGTCTGAATATTTTTCGGTTTGACTGTATAAGACTATGCAGTGCTATTTTACATTTTATTATTCGGTTTCTGTACCTGGACACCTACAAACTTGAAAAAAAATGTAAACATTGTGGAAATAGCACAAATAAATAAATAGAACGAACATACAAATTAAACAGTTTCAAATAGGGTCCACTTGTACAACCTGCACCGGGCCCCGCAAACCCCAGCAAGAGCATTGCACACACACACACACACACACACACAGATAGAGACACACACTCCCAGTATCGCCACGCTATGTTTGGCAGCTCTCATCTTCCCTTTGAATCCCTAAGACCTTTCCTGCCAGTGTGTGTGTTGTACCAGTTGTACCTGTAATCATAATCTATGACAGGGAACTTCAGAGAATCAATTAGTCCTACTCTCATCCTGCGAGCGAAGACGATTCCCCCTGACTTGAGCCGCAAACACCTACTATCACGAGTCATTTTGCCTCCCTAACACCGCACTTCTCTTCCCTGAGCCCGGATAGGTTTGACTCTAAGCCTCTAAAAAGTTGACAACCCAAAAGCACTTACCCCCTCTCGCTCTCTCCTCAGCCCTTCTCTCCTTTCAGCCTGTTGCAAAAGAAAGCTGGATTTGTTTTCCTGCGCCACCGATAGCGGAGCCCATTATGGCATTTCATCCCCAATTGAATAAACAATCTTTTAGAGTCGTCTACAGCAAAGACTCGGGTAAATAGGCGATCCTGCAGTGGAAGCCAGTGGCTCTACACTTTCCTTTGTCCCGGGGAAAATGAGCCCCTGAAGAGAATTCATTGTGGCCCTATTGTTTTTAAACGCGGCCACATCGCACAAAAGGAAACGTAAACCTGGCTCGCTCCTCTCAGCTTAAGTGGCTCCTCGGCTGGAACAAACACCTCATTCAGGGGTCAAATTTAATCCTCTCCGCCTCAAGCTTTTGTATTCAGATTAGAGACTAAGGAGGATTTGCAGCGGCTCGAAGCCTCTTGTTAAAAGCCTGTGTTTCCCACTTAACTTGCAATTTACCTGTCACTTAAGCCCTGAGTGGAGATGGAGCTCACCTCTTCAGGAGAGGTTCAAGCCTTTCTCCTTCCCTCTCAATAAGTGCTTTCTCAAGTGCTTACTTATACAGAGAGAGGCAGAGAAAGAATAGAAGAATCAAAACCATCCGGCTGTTTGGATAAGTAAGAAAGCATGTACCCCTGAATGAAGCCAAGAAATAAAACAGACTTGTGAGGCAAGCGAATAACATTTTAACATTACAACAAAGGCCTGAATGTGGTAAATCCGTGTGACAAAGCAGTAACAAAGCACTTTTGATAATGCACTTTTGTAATGATTAGCACCAGTTTAAATGTCATAATGCATGTATTCATGCTAAATTTGTATGTTATAAAAAAAAATCTGTGTACGGAATATTGATGGAGTAACACATTTAGTTTTAAAAAAGTTTGTTTAGTTTAAAACTCCGCTGCAGGGATCATGTTTCACACATGAGGGAGATCAAAGCTTTTTTTTTTCAAAGCATTTTGATAAAGCAATATATTTTTCTTTTTAATTATATTTAAAATAAATACACTGAAGTAGGATTCTTTAATGTGTTTGAAATGAGTGTCTTCTGCTCACTGGTGCAGCATTTGTTTTTTAATTAAATATACTGTAAAAATACTAATAACAGGAAATACTATTGCAATTTAAAATAGCTGTTTTCTACTGTAATTTATTTTAAAATGTAATTTATTTCTGTGATGCAAAGCTAAATTTTCAGCATCATTGCTAAAGTCTTCAGTGTCACGTGATCCTTCACAAATCATTCTAATATGCTTTTACAAGAAATCTTTTGTAACATTATTGTAATTTTTGATCAATTTAATACAGCATTACTGAATAAATGAATAAATGTTTTGATCAATAATGTGCATCATGGATCTGTAATGTGTATTTCGTCAAATTAAACTACAACGTCACTGGAATACCATCATAGGATTGTAATATTTCCCTGTTTGCCAATCATTCTTAAGAGTTTATTATAAAAAAAAACACATTTTCAGATTTGCCGCCATTATTATGACACATATTGAGTCAAACCCTTTCATTGTGATCGTAGACAGCTGGTCGGCCACCTACTTTTTCATGAGGAGCATTCATAGCCAATTTGCATTTCCTGCCGTCACCTTAAACCTCTCTCACTTTGTGTCCCTTCACAGGCTAATCTCGAGGGAAGGGTACTTCACTTCTGTTTACAAACCACAGTGTTCTTTTTCATTAGCTCAAACTAGTCAAGCAGCTCGACTGGAAACCAAAAAGGAATGAAACATGGTACGATTATGAATGCTGCGAGACCGTAATGGTCTTTTCTGTACTGCTGCCATCATCCTCAACATTAGACAGGCCACAGTTAATCAGAACTCACTTTGATTTTTAATGAGAAGAACAAGAAAGAAGTGGAATGCGTTAAATGCCGTCTGAAAGCCTTTCCATCTGAACAAAATCAGTGTTTATAAATATGGATTATTATAGAGGAGTTCAAACTGTGCTTTCTGCCCTGGATGGTAAAACTGAGAGGGTTGTGGACTGTGTGTGTGTGTGTGTGTGTGTGTGTGTGTGTGTGTGTGTGTGTGTGGATACTCTCCTCTTGTCTGGAGCCCCTTGGCTCCTCAATGTTCTTCTCCATGAAATTATTTTGTAAATTCAGAAGGCCCTGAGGCCACATCGGCCCGGGTCTCTTTCAGAACTGGATAATTGACTCTTTTACCTTGATAATTCATATCTTGCATATGCCACGAGAGTATGAGAGCCTGTGGCCACTCTTTCATCACCCCTGAGACCCTCGAGGAAATCGAGACAACAGACAGTGAGAAATCACCCTTTCTGGCTTTATGTATGAATTATGTCCACAAAACATCTTGATCAGCGCATGTTGTCATCTTGTGTCTATAACATTACTAATTTGCTAGTTAAAACAAGGAGGAGATGGACGGAGGGGGAGATGAATCCACCAATCAGCTGGTAGAATATGATGCCTTTGGTTTTTGTTGTTCTTTTAATGAATTCATCAAAAACTGGCAGTTCCTCCCCCAGTCTTTAATATTGCCCTATTCAGGAATGAGATTAACATCATTGTGAGAAGAAAAAGTCGTCATTTGTTATTTTAATAGGCATGTCAGATCATCTAGTTCTCTTCATGGATTCATTTGTGTGCTTATTGAAAAACCATGTGATAGAAAGTGGATTTTCTGCTTTTTTTTTTTTTTTGATGATGATGAATTGGAGTCTGAAAGACAAATAGAACATAACATTTGTCTACAATGTGACTTTTTGCATGTAATTTCAGTTTGCATATTCAGATCCATTTTTTGCAATCTGATAAAATTGTTAATTCGGTAAAATTAGTTTTATTTTTGTTCAAATTTTAATATTCGTGACAAACTCCACATACAGAATTTTTTACACATTACTATGAAATTTACATTTAGTCATTTAGCAGATGCTCTTATCCAAAGAAATTAAATGGATGCCAGGTTTTTCACTCATTTGACTGAAACAATCCGGTAAAATGTTTGTTTCTAACTTCACATATGGTGCACCTTCTTATCCCATTGTGTATTTATTTATTAATTTTTTTTACATCGTGTCTGCGCCCAGGTGTTGGTCTTTGAAAAGATGTGTCTAAATTCAAATAGGTCAGAGGATGCTGGGAATCAGACATTTGGGAGTTAGGAAGCAAATGTATGCGTTTATGGTCTTGTCACTCTGCAGTACCATCAGTGCTTTCACAAAAAAAAACTGACTAATACATCCTTGAGGTATTTATTACTATTGTGAAACTTTGTTTGAACATCTATTTTGGTTTGGTTTAAACAGGCCTGGTTCTGATATACTGTATAGGCTCCATACAGAAAATTAAAAGTAAAAACTCATGATTCTGCTACTCTCTGCTGGCATATGATCATACAGGACAATTGCACTATTGCATAGGCCTATATTTTTAAACTTTCATGTGATATTATGATATATCTTTATGTTTCCCTCAGCTCCTGTCTTCATTTTTTATATAATCTGTGTCAATCCAGTCTGACAGAAAAAGTTACTTCCATTTGTTTGTCATCAGTTTGAAATTATGCAGACTTGATTTTGGAAATCACTTAGGCCTGGCCTTTGTCTGTTCAGCTCTTCATATAATCATGATGGCATGTTCCTCTTGTTTTATAATGGATCAGGACATAAATGATAAAGATCTTCAGGCAGAATATACACATGGCAATGACTCATATATGGTACTGTATATTCATAGCTCCTGGGTAATGCTATATAACTTTACAGATCTTAAAGAATTTCTGCATCATTAAAACAAATCCCTGTGTAGTGCTATATGCTGATATATGAGATGAACCTGACTGACTTTTATTCAGGTGTTTCTGACTTCACTGTGTGTAAGAGGCCATAAAGATGTCCAGAGATCTGCGTGAGGATGGCAATGGATGTCAGGCTGCTCTCGACAAGGTTCAGCTTTCTTGGAATTAACTGTTTGAAAACACAGATGAAGTACAGGTGAACAATGTCATGAGGTTTTCCATACTAGGTGAAATGTATGGCATGTCAATTTAGCTTTTAATCATGTAGTGTTACTAGTTATAGTAATTCAACTTCAACTAGCAGGAGTTACAATGTCATGGTCACCAGCTGGAGTGCCCTTGATAACCACCAGAGGGCACTCCATCCTATACCTTCATCATTCAGTCTAGGACATCTTTTACCATCATCGTCTGCCTGGTTTAATCATCGATTTCCCACAGCGGTTTCTCATTACCCCAGTAACTCTTTGTAAGTCTGTAACACCTATCCAGTTAACTTTTACTTAGTGCTACATAAAATAAGGGACCAACCAGACCAATCTCACTCATAAGTCAAATGTATTAAACATAGTCACACAAAACATTCATTATTCAACCTGACACAAATCAACATCAAACAGTTAGAACCAGAAGATAAGAAATACAGTCCATCACAAAAAGCAAAGTCCTTAGTTTCTCATCAATTAGGACCATAAGCTTTTCTCAGTCTTTGTTGACTATGAATAGAGAATACAGTATTTAAGTAGCAAGATGACCCACAGAGGAGCTCAATCATCAGAGAGCTTTGTCCATGCTTGAAGTAAATCATTGACTTCCAACAGGCAACAATCAAGTAATACATGGAAATCAACTCTTAGTTACAATCTTCTCAGTTGTTTTGGCCCCCAAGTACTCCATATACATTTAGAACACAAACCCTAGATGAGCTTAGAACTCTAAAGTTCCTCAACCAGGGTAAAAAAGGCCACAACCACCATGAGGCAAGCCTCTCCTTCCAGAAAGAGAACAAACTTCCTGCCATTTCTCCTTCTTTGTTTCCTATAGGCCAACTAATTCACCTCAAATAGAGCTCCCCCTAACGCTCAGGTGAGTAATAATGGTAAATACAGTACACTGGAGAAAAAGTCTCAGGTTACGAATGTAACCATGGTTCCCTAAGTAGGGAACGAGACACTGCGTCCTCTAGGGGACGCTATGGGGAACACCTCATCGTGACCCGTGTCTGAAGCATACATTGAAAAAACACTAACTTGTTGGCCAGCTACAGCCTCTGATGTCACTACCGGCGTGACTATAAACAGGAACCGGGAGAACACGTCATTCACTTCTCTCTGCTGAAGCTTGCGTCCGAAGCATGGCAGGGAGCTAGAGGACGCAGTGATCTCGTTCCCTACTCAGGGAACCATGGTTACATTTGTACAATCCTTTCAAAGGAACTTCAAACGGTGTCCTGTAGGGGCCGCTATGGGGAACAGTATACCCACACCGCCATGCTGAGGGGAGTGCAGGCCAGAATCATGGCGAGCACTAAGTACCAACTCTACCATTTCCACAGGAGTTGCCCCTGGGACGTTTAGAAGGCTGTCTGTGACAGTACCCCTTACGGCCAAAGGCCTAAGATACATACCCAACTTAATTGTCAGGGCCTCGGCCCAGGGTAGAGCTGAAGGTTTGGAATCAGGAAAGATTCAAAAACTGTTCTAAGGAGGGGCTCTCGTGGCACTCTGATAGAGCAGCTCATAGATGGAATGTTACATCTCAAAACAGTATGATTGAGAGTCATAAACTCGATCTATGGAAACAATACTGGAGCGCTCTGGGGAAAAAACAGAGAACTCAGTCTCATATGAGAGGAGAACTCCGAGCTCAGAGTAGCGCGCTCATAGGCGACCCTTTTTGGAAAAAGGGGAACGCGGCTAAACTACCATGCGAATCGCCCAAATAGCCCCTCATGTTGAGGGAAGCGATGCTTGAAGTGTATAAATAAATACACACTGGCTGAATGAAGCCCAAGGAACCAAGGTCTAATCATCTCAAGAAAGGGAATGAGGCGGAGCGCATAACCCTTACCGTACAGGATTTCAGAAAGTGCGCAGAGTCTTGTGTGCACACTTACCATTTATGTGGATTTTAGAAAGTGTGCAAAGTGAGAGGCAAGCTCAATTTTACAAACCACGGGCGAGGGGAGCATCACCTGAGGCAGCATATACAAGAAGACTTCTGTAACTGCCACCTCCACTTCCTGCTAGATGCGACAGCACCACTAAGCGGCCAGGAGACCCCTCAGGGTGACCTTGCCGGGCATCCATGAAATTCCCTGCAGTGCTGTACCAGGCCTGATGTTCAAGGAGGCTCCCGCAGAAGCCTGTGATCTATGCCACCTAATAACGGAACATGAAGCCGGATGGCTGGTGCTGGCGAGTGTTTAGTAAACACTGTAATTGAGCACTGCAAAGGAAACTCACGAATTTATTAATAGACACAAAACCACCAGCAATTTAATACACATAAGTGTATACAGAGAGGGTTACATACTCACCCACCCTCCTGTGCAGGAGCCCCGCTCAAGGGGCACCTCCTTTTAGTCCGGACCATCAGTTGGCTGGTTGCTATGAACATAAAACCAACCAAAAACATTATAGGTCCAGTATAGGAGACTGTTATGCGAGAGGTTTCCACCTAACCTCGATCAGGTGGAGAGCTGGTGGTTACAGGGGAATTAGGAAGGGGAGGATAAAAGCAGAAGTAAAAAATCCCTGAAGGGAATGAGTAGATTTCTTGGTATCACTCTGATTAGGTTCAGATACCTTACGTCCAACACATCCCTTAGGTTCTGCTTACCTCCACGTGACCCACGATTCCTCTTACCCCTGCCCGCAGGTGGGGGAGTAGCGTGAGTCGCAACACTTGCCTTCTGTGCCCGTCTTTTATCCTCAGATAGAGACAGGCCAGAACCCCTATGTTGTCCGGACTTGGACCTGGACCTTATTGGAACGAAGGATCTGAAAGCAGCAGAGCTCGCCTTCGTCTCCCTGAACTTCTCGATCACCGTCTCAACGGAAATACAGATAAGTTCAGAAGGCGAAACCTGAGTATCGAGAAGAAAGCGTTTTCTTTCTTCCCGATGTCTCCCAGGTTCATCCACAGACGTCTCCGCCCTAGTCCCGCCCATGGTGGAGGCGGCCTGCTTGATAGCATGGAGAGAGGTCCGTGGTGCGGCGCGGCTACCTGATCAGGAGAAAGGCCCTTGCCTCCATCCAGATCTCTTAGCAGATCAGCCTGATAAGCTTGAAGCACCACCATTGTGTGTAATAAAGCCACAGCCTGACCTGCTGCTGCGTATGCCTTGCCATCTAAGACAGATGAATTTCTGAAGGGGCTTAGATGACAAGGAGGGAACTTAAGAGAGGATGTCTCCCCCGCAGAAAGAAATTATTTTTTTTTAGCTCTTTCTACAGGGGGCATCCCCTCATAGCTGCTTTCGCGCATCACCTCGATGTCGGCAGATTTACTCTAATGCCGAAACCGAGGGATGCGAGAAGAAAATGGCCTCTTTTCATTTCTTTTTTATATCTGTATAGAGATCGTGCAGAAATGGAAGGCTCACCTGAGCTGGAGGGCTATGGTCAGAAAGAAAAACACTCATCGAGGTTTTTTTTTTTTTAATGGCCTTACATCGTCATCTTGTTAGTGCATTTTCATGGCAAGTCCAACTTTGCCAAGGCGTGATCCATAATCTCTAACAGCTCTACATACGCAGGGCAGGAGAAATGAGAAGGCTCAGACTCAGCTTCTTCACCACCCTCAAATA
This sequence comes from Carassius carassius, assembly GCF_963082965.1. Classification (NCBI taxonomy): domain Eukaryota; kingdom Metazoa; phylum Chordata; class Actinopteri; order Cypriniformes; family Cyprinidae; genus Carassius; species Carassius carassius. Next base: position 32,836,403 of record NC_081764.1, on the reverse strand, counting down.
TCTCCTGCTTTTCCTGGGTAAAAACCCAGCAGAGCACTAACCTCAGTATCTGATCGTGTTAAAGATATAACATCATTCTCCCGAGGCTCTCTCTCGTCCGCCGCCATTTCGAGCGCGAAAGGGAAAATCTCTCTTTAAAACATTCAAACAGATCCACATGTATTCTCACGATCTCATTCTCCTCCGTGCCTCAGCAGCGACAGGTCCTGAACCGCGGGAAGCAGATGACTGCCTTTTTTTTTTGGAAGAGAGACGAACGAGAGCGGAGTTTTTTTCCTTGAAAAAACACTCACAATGCACGCAGATTGCCTCCTCAAAGACATCGCATGCGTGCTCTTCACCCAAAGAAATGACGCAAAGATCGCATGTGTCATCGGGTGTCAAATAACGCCGACACGGATGCACACATTGTCTAAACTCTTGTGAAGACGAAGAAGAGAATGACGTGTTCTCTACCGGTGCCTGTTTAAAGTCACGCCGGTAGTGACGTCAGAGGCTGTAGCCGGCCAACAAGTTGGTGTTTTTTCAATGTAAGCTTCAGACACGGGTCACGAGAGGTGTTCCCCATAGCGGCCCCTAGAGGACGCAGTTCGGAGTTCCCTTGAAAGGGAACTACTGGTATATATATTAGAAACAGGAGAACTGTTACAAGTCTATAAGTCTTTATAAGTACAGTGTTTTCAGTCATTCTTTAATTCTTGCTGGTGGTCATTCTCCTTTCTGAGCACCTACCTTTTTTCCTGAGTTCATGGTTTGTTTCACCTCTTGCCTGATTTCTTAGTTTATCCTGTTTGCGTGTGTTACCTGCCTTGATTGACTGTCCTGTGTTGTGGCCTCTGCCTGTTTTTGGATTTATGATTTTGGGATTAATAAAGGACTGCACTTGGATCCTCAGGCTGTCTGAGCAGTGCGTGACAAGTGATAATATTTGCAATTTATTCAGTTTCTCTGGTCAATTTATTTATTAATTTTTTTAGGGAGTTGAAATTCAACTATGAAAGAACTGACTTTGAATTAATAAAAATGCAAATAAGTGCTAGGCCAATTTATAATTTTTAGTGCATTGCAGATCTTGAAGTTGCACTGTTTTCTTGTGGAAGAAATCATCAAAGTGAACCCCACTGTGCCTGAAAAGTCAGAAACCTTTAGGTGTAATAATATAAAAAGGCAAAAAGCTGCAGAAAAGGTCCACACACACTATGAAAAAGAAAATGCGAGGTAAAAAAATGTTTTACTAGGAACAGCAAAAGTTTTGGTCACAACACAACCTTCTTCAGTGCCATGTTGTGACTGCAACATTAGCCACGCTTTTTTCTTTTTCACAGCTGTGGGGGCATTAAAAGCTCAGACATTTAAAGCGGTTATATGGTGCTTCTGTATTGAAGGAGGACAATAAAATATGGTGCGCTGTTCATGTTTTTCTGATATAAGGGCATGGAAAATATAGCAAAGTGCGCTACACTGCGTATTGATAGTTTACACATTTATTTAAGTTTTAAGTATTTATTTAACTGTCACCCCGTCCCGTAAACGGGACGCCTACATTTACTTCACTGTATTACAATTAAATCTAATCTAATCTTGACAAACTATATATCATTGGAAAGGTCTAAGACTCCCAAATATATATTTTACCAATGTTTTTTGTTAAAAATTATGTAGGAAAAAGTAATAGATTAACTTATGACAAGAGTGCACCCTCGAAAATCTACATTATAACAGGAATTCTGACCTTTGTTGAAAAAAAGACTTTTTCATTGACATTCTTCATCTTCATTTTTCTCTATCACATTTGAGAAATTATCAGAAATTATATATATCCACTAAAAACTTACAATCTCAAAATTCATCGTTTAAAAACCAAACAAAATGTTTTCATTGATGAATTATAAAAATTTAAGAGTGGATCGTGCACTATAAAGTCTATGTTCAAAAATGTGAGAGACAGTTAAGGGGATACTTTGCGTCCATTATCATGATTTCATGGGAATCATGGAAAGGGAATGAAACACACACATACAAGATATGAGTTATTCCTGTTTAGTGAAACGAGGATTGTTATGCTTCTCATAACCTTCAGCAGTACCTTATTCCACAATATTTACTGAAACTGTCTGCCCTACTTCTACATGGCCGCTAAAAGCTGATACTTTCACATTGTATGGTTGAGGGCAAGTGAAAAGGCACACACAGTTGTGTTGTAAATGGTCATTCACAAGATTCTTGACAATTAGAAAGAATGGTTATCAGATTGAAGAATTATAGAGAAAGACAGCAAACCGTATGAAGCCATTATATAGCTGCTGACCCAAAAATGAAAATTTGCTGAAAATGTACACACCATCAGGCCACAAGGTGTAGATGTCAGAATAAGAGTCCAAACAGCTGATAAAAACATCACAATAACCCACACCACTCCAGTCCATCAGTTAACATCTTGTGAAGCAAAAAGCTGCCTTTGTAAGAAACAAATCTATCAGAAAGACATTTTATCTTTAAACCTTCACTTTTGGACAAAATTCAAGTCCATATTCCATAATAATGCATGCTCCAGTGAAAAAGTCCCCTGTTGTTTCTCAAGTAAAAATCCACCCACATATTTGTTTAGAACTGTTCTGGACTGTTTTGGCCTGTAAACAGTGCTTGATCTGTGCATATTCCTCTCCTGATTCAGACTAAATGACTTTTTCACTGGAAAAATAAATATTATTGATAAAGGACTTGTATTTTACTCTCATTCTGGACTCTCATTCTGACGGCACCCATTCACAGCAGAGGATCTGTTTGTGGGCAAGTGATATAATGCAAAATTTCTCCAAATATGCAGCTAATTTTGAGCAAATTAAACATTTTGGATGAACTTTTCCTTTAAATTGCGTTCAATGCATTTTTGAAAACAATTTTATAACTTTCCCCATAACAAAAATAAAATAATGCTTAACAGATTAACAGGTGCATTCAAATGTTAAATCTTGAATTCATGAACAGCCATGCATCTTATAAAGTATAAAAATGGGTGGGTTCACAGGAGGAGCTCTGGATATTATTGTTCCTCTGGATGGCAGCAGATGATTCACATGAATGAAACTGATGTACACATTTCTTGTCTTTTTCAGCAAACCCAAGCAGTCTTCACACATATCCAGTGATTCTCAGTCATTCTGTATGGCATCTTTTTATTGCAGGTGAAGAAGAGGTTGTGAACTCCGTGATGAGCTGCTCATCTTCATTATTCAGCTGCTGATTTTTGGTTGTTTCATACTGGTACTGTACTGAAATTAGAGCTGCTTCACACAGTAAGTGCACATTTTACTTGCATTTGCATATTATATTAGAACAGCTCAGATAAATGACTGAAAATACAATAATGAGACTAATGTGAAAACTTTTTTTGCTATTACACTTTTGAAATATGAAATGATGTTAATGTTTTGAGTATGTAGGACGGAAATTAAATAAGAAGACACTGATTGCACACTTAGAATGATTTAATGCATGTAATGCATTTGAGAATATGTTATTAATACAGTGTTGGCATCTGTTTGTCTCTCTTCTACTGTAGTGATGATACGGCTGTGTGTAAGCTGGCTGGTTTTGCTGTTGGGAGTGCAGGTTGTTTTGGCTCAGCTGGACGATCTTGATGATGATGATTATGATGATGATGTAGAAGACAAGAGAAATGGAAGAAACAAAAATAAACCAATTACCTCTAACGTCATACCGAAAAACAATGGTAAGTATTTCTTGCTGTTCAACACAACAGACAGCAAAGTGAGCAGGTGGCTTGGAAAATACTGTATTTGCTTTTAATTCAAAAGACCATTTGGTTTGAACTAAGCACCAGTTTAGGAAAGTTTTTGGTGCATGTGGTGTGAGATGATCACAACAGATTTCATTCATGCATCTGTCAGGCATCGGCAAGGTGTGGTTGATTAAGAAATTAAATTAACAAATGAAACTGATATAAATACTTCTCAGGAGCAAGACAAGTTCATATGTGAAGTTTGCCGCCTTACGGTCTGCTCTGCTTTCCAGGGTTTCTGAATTTGATCTAAACCCTGCTCACTGTCCTGGGGCAAATTTCCTCTTTGACATGTTTCTTCTTCATCATAAATGTGATTTACTGGAGACTGGGGTCATTTCAGCTGGTTCCCATTTGCGTTTACCTTCAAAGAAATTTTTGCCACTTTACATTATTTATGTATTACCTAAGCATTTATCAAAAGAATTTCTAAATTCATCTCATGTGCCTATATAGTGTTTTTATTAAGATGTAGTTTTAGTTTAATTACATTTAGTTACAAAAATGCAATGTTGGCTAGTCCACTGGCTGTAAGAATATACGTTAGAATAATAACAATAATAACATTGGTATGTTGCGATTGATTGATTGATTGATTGATTGGTTGGGGAAAAAAGTCAAAAACACCATGAAATACCATAAAACTCAAATCTGCATGACTCCAGGAGTCAAGTTTGATGTCAATATTTGGTCACAATACAAACAAGAAACAAAGTTTTTTAAAAATGTTATTGGTATCAAAACCTGGTCTGTTGTGTCTAAATAACAAAATGAATGTTTAGTATGTTTTGTCATTTTTCTTTCAGATGCGGACTGTAATTTGGAACTGGCATTTTTGGTGGACAGTTCAGAAAGCGCCAAAGACAACCATCCCCAAGAGAAACGTTTCGTCATTGATCTCGTTAACCCGATCCAGAACATCCGACTCCAAACCGGACGAGGCTTGAACTTTAGAACTGCTCTCCTTCAGTACAGCAGTCATGTGATCACCGAACAGTCTTTCAAAGATTGGAGGGGCGTCCCCAACTTCCAGGACCACATTCGGCCCATGCCTTACATAGGGCACGGTACCTACACCACCTACGCCATCACCAACCTCACACGCATATATCTGGAGGAGTCTGGCCCTGACCGCGTGAAGGTGGCCATCCTGCTGTACGACGGCGAGTCGCATCCAAAGAATCCAGATATCTTCTCTGCTTTAGCTGATGCCAAGAACCAAGGGATTAAATTCTTCACAGTAGGTTTCACATACGCTGCCAATGTGGAACAGCTGCGGATTCTGGCCAGTCCTCCGGCTGCCCGCTATGTACACAACCTACAGGACAAGGGCGTGGTGGACAAGATCGTCAAAGAAATTGTGAGTAGTGCTTTCCCTTAGGAAATAAAAATCTTGTGTCAACTGTTTTTTGATAGACATAAATCAGAACAAACGGAGAGAAAAAGGAAATTTTGTCCTGCTAGACCCCAGTAATCTAAGGTGTCTCATTAAAGGTATAGTTCACCCAAAAATGAAAATTCTATCATTTACTCACCGTCAAAGCTGTAAGACTTCGGAAGTTTGTCTACAGAGTTCTTCGGAACACAAATGAAGGTTTTTGAATATTTTAATGAATGTATATCTGTGAGATGTCTACGCAACTACGACTTTGTCGCTTCAGAAAATTTTGATGAAACCACTCAGTACATGTGAATTAGTTTTTTCGATTTCTTTATGAACGTTTTAAAGTGATAGTTGCGTAGACTGTCAATGGAGGAACAAAAATCTCTCAGAATCTCTCTTAATTTATGTTCTGAAGATGAATGAAAGTTTTGGAACGACATTAGAGCTAGTAAATGATGATGGAATTTTCATTTTTGAGTGAACTATCCCTTTAAGAGTTCCCCACAACTATTGTGAGACTAAAGGCTGAAATGCACCACACAATTTTTAAAACAGATTTTAAAGACTGAGCATCATACATTGGCTACCTTTGTAACTGGTTACAGCGAAAAACTGGGCATCATAAACTTAACTACTGAAGATAAAAATATATTTTATAACCTATTTTCTGTGAAATCTGTTGATTCCGACTGCCCAAAATAAGTATCAACTTTTCAAGAATGAAGATCGGGGCAAAAATCTGTGCAGAAGTTGTGTAGTGTATTCCAGCTTTAAATTGACCGTAGAGTTATTTGGTGCCAACGGCTTCTACAATCTACTTAGGTTTACAGTGCTGCTGGAAGTCTTTCAGTATAAACTCAATTTCTATTTAAATTCTTCAAAGACCCAATGAACTTTGAACACATTAATTTGATAGCTTTTTACATGTACTGAATATGAGCTGTTGTCTCATTTGTGCCTATTTTTTATTTCTCCTGAAGAATGTTTGAAGAAACATCTGAAAATAAAATAAAAATTTCATGCAAGAACAACATCTGAGCAATTAAACTACCCTAAGGATTCTCCAAAAAAGGAGTTTAAGGTGGCAGTGTTAAGACAAGAGCTGTGAAAACAAACTTTTGGTGCTGAGGGACCAACTTTGAAGAGAAGAAATTCTGAAGGTTGGATGCTTGTGAAGGCCCAAATGAAGGATTTATATCTCTTGAGGGATCTCAGATTAAGAGGGGCATGTGTGTGTCGGGGTATGTGCTACTGAGAACATTCTTGTTGAAGCTATGGAAAATGAGCTGTCTTATCTCTGTATCTGTCCTGAGGACATGGAAAAATTTGATTATGAATTCCTTCGACAGGGCATTAATGGCATAATGAGTAAATGCTCACTCAAACACACCTTATCTCAAATTAAAACCCCTAAAGGTGATTTAAGAAGATGTCTACTAGAGGATAGTGTTGATGGTATTTTGAATCATGGCACTTATAGGCAAGTAATGCAAGTTCAAGTCTGTCTCATGTAATTTCCTGAACCCATTCCCACCCATTGTTACCTTAAAAAGGTTATACATGACTGTAAAAAAATTAATAAAAAAAATATTCCACCCAAATACCCCGATGAAAGGATCAGGTTGACCAATCATCAAACTGGTTGTTGGCTGAAATGACAGTTGTTTAAATGTTCTTTCAGACTGGACAGAACTTGAAAGAACTTAAAGAAGTTTGAGGTTATTTACAATGATTTTTAAGAACATTTTATTCAAGAATTGGAATTATTTTGAAGTCTTCAATGATAAGAAAAAATAATAGACATTGTGTAGAAGATAAAAAACATAACTTTTTGGAATGCAAAATATTCTTAAATTTGTTCTTAAAATAGAATTAAAAGAGAATGCCTTATCATTCTTAAGAAGGTTTCATGAATCCGGCCCCTGGTAGGTCTTGACCATTCTAGTCAAGGCTGGTAGACTACGTTGACTAAGCTGGTTTGGTGATGGTTGAGCTGGTTAACTGTTGCACCTCGGTCTTTTCTTTGGTCTTTTCAACAGAAGACACATACTTAAGGTAGAAACATGTGAAGAAGCATCTACTGTATTGTGGGTGGATGCACATTCTCAGACTTCCAGTGAATTGTTCCTATTCCTGTTTCCCGCTGGAATATCCAGATAACACTACATTGAAGGTGATAAATGGTTTGGTTTTGCAGGATTTTAGATGGTCCAATCTGGTAATTAGCTGGAACCACTGGAAGAAAAGGATGTTTAGGTGGTTTTAGACAAACAGACTACCAGTTGATGGAGCCAAGGAAGACCTGGTAGATCTTGATCACACTGTTAGAGCTAGTAGACGACTTTGCCTAAACTGCTGTAGACCTCGCTGAGCTGCTTGAGCAGTTTGATAACTTTTTTTTTTGTGGTGGGTAGATCCAAATTCTGAGAGTAAAAATACTCCATACTCTTTTTTGTCTGTATACTAGTACATATATTTTGATTATTCCATTAAGCTTTACAGCTGTGCATCTGATGTAGTCAAATATGTTTATAGAGATGTTTTTGGGAGCAATATATTATAGTAATTTTTCTCAGTTATTGAATGTAAATAGATTTGGTGGGTCTGCTTGACCAGTTTGACTACCTTTAGTTGGTATGGATTTTTCCTACTGGAATGAGAGCAGAGTATCAGTTAGCAGGTTGCAGTATTTGCAAAAGGAACATCTGTTTGTCATCGACTTTGTGCCGGGTCAGAGCTTTAGGGTACTACGAGCAGCATGAACCTGCATGCAGGATGAATATCTCACCCAGCCTTCTGCACGCTAGCTGCTCTGGGACGACTGTTGATGCAGGTGCTTGTCAATGAGACAAGAAAAGCACAATCAGGAGCTTTAATCATAGGCCAAGAGCATACAAATCGCATGCAGCATTGTCGTGTTCTCTGCTCAACGTCTCATCCATAGTGTTTGCATCTGTTAATCATCTGCTCGATCAAACTAAGCGGGATGTTGCTCATCGCACACGTTTTAAGTTAAATAAGACATGCATCTTTCCGATGTGTCATTAACTGTGTGCTCTCAAGATGAAATGACTTAATGTGCTGCAATTAAATTTCCTTTGTTCTTATGAGTGCCTGTGATTCCCAGATTACGGTATCTGTCTATCGTCACTGTCTTTAAACATTATCTTTCATCCTAGGAATCTTGTTATGTGTCACTCTCTTTTTCGGTTTTACTCATTCATACACACATGCACCTGTTATGCAAATGCGCACACACTAGTGAAGTGACATTCAGCCAAGTATGGTGACCCATACTCAGAATTCGTGCTCTGCATTTAACCCATCCGAAGTGCACAAACACAGAGCAGTGAACACACACACACACACACACACACTGTGAACACACCCAGAGCAGTGGGCAGCCATTTGTGCTGCGGCACCCGGGGAGCAGTTGGGGGTTCAGTGCCTTACTCAAGGGCACCTCAGTCGTGGTATTGAGAGCACTGTACATGCACTCCCCCCACCCACAATTCCTGCCGGCCCGAGACTCGAACTCACAACTTTTCGATTGCAAGTCCAACTCTCTAACCCTAAGGCCACGACTTTGTGGCCCTTTGTGAATCATGAAGAAAAGAAATGTGGGACATTTCAGTTTTTCTAAATGTTGGTTTGGACCTTTATATACCTATAGGCTGAGGTGTGAATGTTATTGTTTAATGCAAATTAAAGGAGAAATATGTCCTTCTTTGGGGTTGTTTGATTCTGAATTTTCATTTGTGGACATCTTTAGGATTCTGGGACATGCTTTGACAACTTACAGTGTCTAGTATTACATGTTTAAGGTTCATTTAGAAAATGAAAGAGTTACTTAACTTAGGACAGCATATATCAGATGTTTGATACCAGAAAATGCCACAGATGTGATTGTGGTCATGCAATTCTTGTAAATCTTTTATAATTCTTGTACATTTTTTATGTAAATTTGCCTCTTTTTTTTTTTGCTTTTGTTTCCTTCTAGAGTGAGGTGGCTAATGAAATGGTAAGTGTTTTTCTGACAGAATCAATTTAGGACACTTAAGAGTGACATTATTTGTTGTGACTAAGACAATGTGTGTGTGTCCAACAGTGTCCACTTTCCCCAAAATGCCCTTGTGAGAAAGGAGAGCGAGGACCCAGTGGACCCACTGTAAGTGTCAAACATTCTTAAAACCCTTTCCAGCCCCTCACAGTGTTTAAAAAAAACAACATAATTTTATATAAATTCAGAGATTCTGTTCATCCATACATTTTTGATAAAGAGAAGAAATGGTCACCAGATTGTTCAAAGTGGCCTGACATGCTGAACATGCAAGAATTTCAACTGTGTTATGGATAATAAAATAAAATAAATGGTTCAGCCAAAAATGAAAACTCTGTAATTATTCATCCTTATGTCATACGTACGAAACCTGTGTGCTGTTATTTTTGTATTACTCATTTTTGTAGTATCCTCACACAGCTGTTATCCATACAGGGGCAGTTTATATTCTCAATTGTCAATAACTAAATAATTAACTAGTCCCTATGACAGGCTTCCTGCATTTTGATGATACCACACCGAATTTGATTTGGTGAACAAAGTCATTTGAATATTGCAGTAAAAATTCAGATTTTATGGAGCCCCCCACCTGACATGCATGAAAAAATAGTAGGCTAAATTGTGTGCACGATTTACTAATTCGTTCCCTCAATGTACTAAAACGTGCACACGATTACTATCGCGTTCCCTCGATTTACTATTTCGTTCACTTGATTTATAAATTGGGTTTTATTTAGCAAATCGAGGGAACGTAATAGTAATTGTGTGCACGTTTTATTACATTAAGGGAATGAATTAGTGCGCACAATTTATTTATTTTTTCTTGCATGTCATGCATGTGCGGGTCTTCGTAAGATTCAAATAATTCAGATTACATTTTGAAACAAAACTGCTATTTTTTAGTTAACACTCTTTCTCTAAAAACCATAGGGTAAAAAGGGTCGTCCTGGAAAAGACGGAAGTCCAGGACCTAGAGGACAAAAGGTCAGAGTTATTTTAAATTAATGCTCATGTTTGTTATTATTTATTAATGTTACCTTCTAAAATTTGAGACACTTCCTGCAGGGAGAGAGCGGATTCAGCGGTCCTCCTGGAGGAGACGGGACAGAGGTGAGAAAGTCCAGAACAAGGCCTAAAGTCACTCTATATTGACATTATCTGCTTGTGTAATGGCTTTTTCTCACCACGTGTTCTGTGTTGATCATTAGGGCAAACCTGGAGACAAAGGAGAAAAGGTAAGATGATGCATCAGCTCACATAAAGCAAGTTATCAGAAATCAGCTGTTATTAGAAAATAAGTAGAGTCTCATGGGTTAGATTTCCAAGAAATGCATGAACTAATAAAAAATAAATAAAAAAAGTATTGCTTGAAATGCAATAAAAGTCACTTTGAATAAAAGCAAATGCCAAATGCATATATGCAAATATATGCACGTTATGAATGTCTTATTTGTAGCCCTTAATAGTGCATTAAATATTTTTGTTTGCTTATGTTGTGCTGTTTGATGTGACAGTGGTTTTTAAAATTATATATAGACATTTAAATGAAAAAAATAGAATTTATAATTTTGGTATTTTGACTTGTATTATATATATATATATATATATATATATGTAATATATGTATACAGACATACATAAAACTGTCAAAGTAATGTATATTTTATATAAAGTTTAAAATATATACTATATTAAGTCCAAAAAATAACTAGACATGCCTTTAAAAATTGTATTGTGTGTATATGTACAAAGTGGGACTGACCATTAAAAAGCAATATTTTAAGGGTGAGCGAGGGAAGTGTGGCACACCAGGAGTCAAAGGAGACCGAGTGAGTGACACTACACATCTACAATGTAGTTCATGCACAATAACATGCTGTATGTTTAACTGTCTAAATCTGATTCTTTAAAGGGTCCAGAGGGTCCCACTGGTATCAGAGGAAGCCGAGGGCAGCAGGTATGTCTTTAAACTTCATTTGTGAAAATGCAAAACAAGCTTTTCTTTCTCTTATTCAATAGTAGTATACCGTATTTACTCTGTGTTTCTCTGCAGGGTTCGCCTGGACCCAATGGAGACGTGGGACCTGAGGGCCCACCAGGCAAAAAAGTGGGTTCAATTCAGCAATGTCCTTTTTTCTTTTCAGAGAGCATGTGGAAAATTACACTCTTCAAAATAAAGGCTCCAAAAGAGGGTTTTCAGAGTAAAAGCCATGGAATAATTATTTGGGGTTCCGACAAATAATCTTTACGAACCTCTTTTTCTTAGTGTTTAGAACATTTTAAAAATCTTTAATAATCACCTAGAAGCTTTTGTGAAATGAAAATGTCTAGTGGATGTTAAAGGTTTAATTTTTATGTGTAGGGAATGTTTGGGACAACCTAAAACCATAAATGTTCTTCCATGTTCATGTATGATAGAAATATTTATATAGACTTAAAACCCCTGTATGGGCTTTCAGGTAGCTGCCATGCTAAAAAATTACTTTAAAAGCACTCTGGCAAAGAATTCAGGCTTTTATTGGTTATTTTTAATTTAGTTTTGATTTATAATCAATTTTGGCAAACAAAAAGCTAATATTGTTATGTGTTAGAGCTGATATCCATCGGTGTACTACTAAGGACAACTTAGAACTTATTTTTCTGGAATGTTTGCTTTTTTCACATGCCGATGGCTGCCATCTGAGCAACAGATTAATGTCTGGACTTGCAAGCATGTGTCGCACCACAAATCAGTATCTCTGTCTATGACAGGTGAAGGTGTTCTGTCTAATGTGTCTGAACACAGTAATTGCAGTTACTTTAGTATGTCTGAAATTAATCAGGTTTCTTTAAAGACCCCCAGTTTCATCTGCCAAATGAAAGAATGCATAAAGACTTGTGCCTACATTCTGTTACAGATTATGGTGTAGTGCTAAACGAAAGAAAGTGCTAGAGGAGGATCGGGATGACAAGATGAGTTTACTGACGAAAAAGAGGATTAAGTTACATTTACATATATTCAGATTAACGCATACATACAGCTTAGACACATATAACATTCAACAATCACGGACCAGGAGGAACTGAACGGGTATTAATACACACAGAAGGTAATGAGGGAACAGGAGACAGGTGAGGATCAATTAATTAAAACAAGAAAAGGAAGATGACCAAATAAGGAAATGTGACAGTTCGCCCCCTCCCGGAACGGTGCTTCCTCTCACCGCAAGAGGAATACCAGCGGAGGGAGGGTGGGGGTTCTGGAGGCGGGCGAGGAGCAGGCCAGGAGCAGGTGACGAGGGCGCATGGAGGTAGGGACCAGGGCGGAGTGGATGGAGGAGCCAGGGAGGAGCCCGGAGCAGGAGCCAGATGGTCCACCAGAGACCAGCCAGGACGGAGATCCACGGTGGAGTCAACGGCGGGAGGAGCCATGGTGAAGGGGCAACGACACCAGGGGGCCGACAGGCGGAGACTGCAACGGTGGGTGAAGAGCCCAAGATGGAGCAGTACAGCCGCAGAGCCAGGGTAATGTCGAGGCTCCGGAGGGCCTAGGTGGAGCAGAAGGCTCAGGCGACCAAGGCGGGGTCCTGGGAGACCGCTGTGGAGCCGGAGCGACTGAGGATGGAGGTGGAACCGGAGGGAAGGAGGAGCCTGACAGAGCCGGAGGGATGGAGTGACGAGTTGGAACCAGAGGAGTGGAGTCCCGAGGCGGCGGATGGTCGACGACTGACCAAGGTGGAGCAGGAGGGATGAGGGAGCCCGGTGGAGCAGGTGGGATGACAGGCCACGGTGGAGCCGAGGGAGCTAAGAGCCGAGGCGGAGCCGCTGGGTCGAAGGACCGAGGAGGAGTCCAGGGCTCGGAGGCTGGAGGCGGAGACAGGGCCTTAACACGCCAAGGCGGAGCTGGAGTCTGGCAGTCCAGCGGCGAACCATCGCGCCCAGATGGCGCGGACAGAGGGTGAGCTGCGGGACTGACTGGCACCAGCAGGGATGACGAGGAACTGGCTGGTCTAGGAGGAGGAGAGAGAGGAAGGATGGGAGGAAACACAGGAGGATCAGGGCTGGACGGAACCAGCGGAAGTGGAGCAGGGGAACTGGCAGGTCTAGGAGGTGGTGGGAGAGGGAGGCTGGGAGGGAGTACAGGAGACATAGGAAATTCAGAGCTGGGCGGAACCAGCGGAGAGACAGAAAATTCAGGGCTGGGCGGAACCAGCGGAGAGACAAAATTCAGGGCTGGGCGGAACCAGCGGAGAGACAGAAAATTCATAGCTGGGCGGAACCAGCGGAGAGACAGAAAATTCAGGGCTGGGCGGAACCAGCGGAGAAACCGAAAATTCAGGGCTGGGCGGAACCAGCGGAGAAACCGAAAATTCAGGGCTGGGCGGAACCAGCAGAGAAACATAAAATTCATAGCTGGGCGGAACCAGCGGAGAAACAGAAAATTCAGGGCTGGGTGGAACCAGCGGAAATGGAGCAGAGGAGCTGACTGGAGGAGGTAGGAGTGGGAGACAGAGGGTATACAAGGGGATCAGGGCTGGATGGAACCAGCGGAAAAACAGGGGATACAGGAATTACCTCCATAGACCAGTCCATTAGATCCATAAGTTGCTCCATATTTCCCGAGACCGAATACAGCTCACCCTCAGTCGCAGGAGTGTGGGCAGGGCTTTCCTCCATGCCCACGATCTCCACGAGGACTCCCACGATGCACGGTGTTGCCGGCTCACACACCTGGTCAGTCGCGCTCTCGAGGTCCTGGTTTGGCTCGGGCTCTGCGGCAGGCTCTGGCTCCGTGTGGCTTGATGGGCGCTGGCTGGTCTCTGGGTCGGGAGTGGGGCTGGAAATATCTTCTTCGGCAGTGCTGATGGTCCACGAAGATCCATTCTTCTCCAGCACCCACTCCACAAAAGCAGCGAAATCCTCTCGGGGACCGTTCGCTGGTAGGTGTGCAAAAAATAAATGAAAGAAAAAATGCCGCTAAAAATAAACAGTACTGTTTAGGTCCGTGATTCTGTTACAGATAATGGTGTAGTGCTAAACGAAAGAAAGTGCTAGAGGATCGGGATGACAAGATGAGTTTACTGACAAAAATGAAGAAGATTAAGTTACATTTACATATATTCAGATTAACGCATACATACAGCTTAGACACATATAACATTCAACAATCACGGACCAGGAGGAACTGAACAGAACTGGTATTAATACACACAGAAGGTAGCTAATGAGGGAACAGGAGACAGGTGAGGATCAATTAATTAACTAAAACAAGAAAAGGAAGATGACCAAATAAGGAAACGTGACACAGAATAGTCATGAAATGATTTTTATAACATAATGGTTATTGTGATATTTCAATTTCAATTTTTCAACAGATCCTGCTAATATTCAAGCATTAAGTCTTTTGTTTAAAGCAGCACGTGTTTATTTTGGTGCACATATTAACACAGGCTTGATGACAAGCACTGACTTTATATTCAGTGGATCTGACTGAATCCAGATGATGTAAACAGTCTATGCTGCAGTTTGAGTTTTGGGATCAGTTCCATGTAGATTAATCATGTTTTAGATGTAAATGTCATCCACTCTTCACCCTCCAAAAGCATAATGAGAAAGGTCTCACAACGTGTTTTATTAAAAGCTGAATCTTTTTTTTTTTTTTTACTTGAACACTTCATATTTAGAATGGCATGTAATGCATGATACATAGCAAAAGACGTTGAACATGAGTGCAACACTCAAATACATCTGTCTAGCATGTGTGTGCATAGACAAACAATGGAAAAGTAGCACAATGGAATTGAAAAATGCATTCTGTGTGAACGGATCAGAGAACATTATTTTACACATTCAATACCTAGATTTTACTAGTAATGGCACAATAATATTTTTATAGCCTTTATCTGATTATCATATCAGCAAAATCCAAAATCAGTCAACTTGTAATTCCTTGTGTATTGATTTATAGTACATAAAACCATTTCAGTACATATGTGAGTGTTTTAAACAGTTGTGGTTACCCTGTTTTTGCAGTTAAATGAGTTTAAGATACATTCATTTTAAGACTGTATCGGTTTGTTTTGTATAGACTTTTGGTATTAATGTTATTAAGTCTTAAAGTTGTTTTTAAATACCTTATGTTGTTTTACATAAGAAAATGAGTTCTGGACCATTACTGCTTGTCTAATGTGGTCTTTTCAATATGGCAGAGAAAGGTACAGAGCACTGAGTTCACAGATTGCACTTCAATATTGTTCTGGATGGTTCTGCTTCTTCAGGGTGAGAGAGGCTTTCCTGGACCACCAGGAATACAGGGCGAGACTGGCTTTGGGCTTCCTGGACCAAAGGTTGGCTTTTATACAAAGCTTGTGAGGTCAGGAACCCAGTGAACTCATGTATGTGATCATAACATGTGTTTTCTCAATGTAGGGTGATGTGGGGTTCCAAGGCCGAATGGGTCCTCCCGGGCTTCCTGGGCTTGGCGAGCCGGGCCTACCGGTAAAGATATGCGAGTGATCATGCTCAATAGAGGTTATAATTGACACTGAACACAAAGAAATCGTTGTATTGATTTCTACAATCATGTTTACTCTGAAGGGGCCACAGGGGCCGCAGGGTTTGCCAGGAGAGAAGGGTCCAACAGGAGAGGGTTCACCAGGACCAAAGGTAAACATGTCATTGCACACAGTTTCAGAATGCACTCAAATCAAAGTTATGAAGAGGTTTAATATGTTTTTATGCAAGTTGTGTCTTGTGTGTTTATATCAGAGAACCTTTGACATGTCTGAACTTTGTGACCTTTTATCCAATTTATTCCATTTCCAACAACCATTTTAACAACCAAAACACCCTGCAGATATCCAGATAACGTACTTTTTTACGTAATGTAAAAAAAAATAATAATAATTATATATATATATATATACAAAAATAAGGCTTTTCTTTGAACCAGTTTTTACTCAAATTGCTTGTAAATTTCACAAATAATTACAAAGAAACAGAAAGTAGCACAGTGAACATTTTGAAGTAGAAAGTATTTTCTTGTAAAACGTACTCCAATAATCTTTGTTTCATTTGATTCATTTTCATTTACATTTTTTAGTTTAGCATCATGGCTAAACTAAATGTTATATACATACATATATATATATATATATATATATATATATATATATATATATATATATATATATATATATAAAAACAGGATGGCAATGCATGTATACATTTGATTGTTGAAACTGTTGTCTTTTACAGGGAAAGAGGGGTCTGGAGGGGCTGAAAGGACCCAGAGGACCAGTAGGTCTTGGCATTAAAGGAGACAGGGTAAAACATTCAGATCAATTGAATAAAATGTTATTTTGAAGTGAAAGTTTAATCACTTTCTTTTTTTGAGCTCATATCTCAGGTTGATTGCACCCTAAAGCTGCTCTACTAGATATTTAGTTTACTTCAAAAACTTCTAAAAAATTAATTAGAAGTGTTCCTAGTTCTGAGAATTTTGTGGTGAAACTATTTGTATCATTTGCATTATAAAAACCCTTCTCTGTGGATTTTTGAAGGGTCATGTCACAGCATGCAGTACAATCAGCATATGTGGCATACAGGCATATATGAACATCAGTGTTGCATCTACTCCAAATTATTTTAATAACTAGATTGTATGTGAGCTGACAGATTGGCTTATGATTGACTCTGAGGTGTGCAATTGCAATAATATATATTTGTTTATTTTCTTAAGGGTGATATTGGTCCTCCCGGTCTTCAAGGACCAGTGGGGCTTCCTGGAGCAGGGATCCAAGGAGAGAAGGTGCTGACAAGCGTTGTGATCTGAGAATGACATAAAAATGAACTGTACATCTATGCATTGTTGGATATGCTTGTTTTAGGGTATAGAAGGACCGCGTGGACCCCCAGGAAGCAGAGGCCCACCGGGTGAGGGCTACCCTGGACCAAAGGCAAGAGTTTCCCATCATGCTATAAACACTGTCACAAATTCAAATAGTAAAAGGGTTGAATAAACTTTATCTGATAAGTTATGAAATCATCTGTATGTTTAAAAAAATGTGCTCTTGAAGGGTGATCAAGGTTTACCAGGTGAGATCGGTGCACCAGGAGAGAGAGGAGCAGGAGAACCGGGAGCTAAAGTAAGTCATCTTCACTTTACTCTTAATGTAAAGTCAACATGAAATCAGAGTTCACTCTGCCGTCTTTCTTAATTCACAGTCTTGCTCTTGTGCACGATTTATCAGTTTTTTTCTTTGCATATTCGTTGTAATATGTTATTATATAAGATATATTAAGTATATAAGTTAAATGGATTGCAAACAGTGTTTCATGCTGACATTATCTTTTAAGTAGAACTAAAACATTTTTGTAAATTAAAATGAAGCTGAAATAAAATGAAATAAATATTAACATTGAAATAAAAACAAATTAAAACTAAATTACAATATTAATTTTTTTTTTATAAAAATTTAAAATTAATTAAACATATGAATAAAAACTTTAATAGTATATAAATAATGATATCGTAACTGGTACATTACATTCTTTCTAAAGAAGCTCACAGGATCACAGTAATTTTTCTGGTTAAAATGGTTAAGCATCCCACTGAAGACACCAGGTCTACCAACTCAACTCCATCTGCTTGAGCAAGATGGTCTACTAAGTTGAAAATTAGACACATCAGCTGTTAACCCAGCTGAACTTCTATCTTTACCAGATTGGACCACCTTGTACTAGACAATGATTATAAATGTCAAGCTTTGACCAGCTAGAAACCATGTAAAACTAGCACTGCTTTTATCCAGAATATAAATGATTAATACTTTGATTTATTCTGCGAAGGGAGAACCTGGTGCTCCGGGGTTATCAGGATTACCAGGTTTACCAGGAGAGGATGGCGCTCCAGGACAGAAGGTACCAGGCCCACTTTAATCACTTGAATCATTTTAGTTAGCATCATCTGCTTAGAAAGTCTACACACATTCATCTTCTGTGTGTATTTCAGGGAGAACTAGGAACCCCTGGGTTGAGAGGCCATGAAGGAGCAGCAGGAGTGGGCATCCAGGGTGAAAAAGTATCTCTTTTCTCACTTTTTCTCACATGTTTAACTTTCTAAAATCATCTTAAAGACCCATTAAATGAAAGATTAAGTTTTGAGGATGATAATTCCATACATGTCAATCTTCTAACTTCAGTGGGGTCTTTAACTGTGGACACCAACTTGATGCTTATTGATGTAGCGTTTTGTTCTGACATTGTTTAGGGTGATCAGGGTCAGCGGGGAATCCGTGGGTTAGCAGGGCCACCAGGAATAGCTGGACCCTCAGGGTCAAAGGTGAGTGCCTAGTTCTCATTGATGAATCTGGAGTATTCTGTCTTTTGCTACATGGACATTAAATAACATTTCATATAAAATTTCCTTCTGTTCTTTATTAATGTCTTCGTAGGGAGAGCCTGGCACCCCTGGGCGCCTGGGATTACCTGGACTACCGGGACATGCTATAACAGGACCAAAAGTAAAAGCATTTCTAATGAAATATGGAAATAAACCAAGTTTTGGTATTTGTTGTATAAAATAAAGAAAAGCTAGTTTTCACAAGTCACTTTCTGACTTTTGAACCCCACAATATCTGCAAAAAACCTTTCAAATGCACAGTGTGTCTGTAATGTCTCATGTCTCATTAAAGGGTGATGTCGGCCTTCCAGGTCCTTCTGGTCCAGTAGGAGAAACAGGATATGGTCTTCCTGGGCCAAAGGTTCATTTAATTCTTAATTACTGTTAAGACTGTAAAATAAACCCATGTTATTAACCTGTCTTGATCAAACATCAATGGATTTGCTCATGCTTTGTTCCTCAGGGCGATCATGGTGACCCAGGTCCTCCTGGTCTAAGTGGACCAAAAGGGGACGGCTATCCTGGTCCATCAGTGTGTTAAAAACCTCCACAGGCTCTTATTAAAATCCATTCATGATTATGAGATCATTCTGTAGGGAAGTTCTCACAATTCATCATGAAGTCATATTTTGTTGTTGCTGTGTGTTATTTGTTTGCAGGGACCTCCTGGTCTTCCTGGGCTTCCAGGAGATCCTGGTTCAGAGGGCATAGGGATACCTGGACCAAAGGTAGGACTGTTCTTATGTGTCACCCTAAAGCAGATCACCTGTATTTGAATTTTATGATCGAATGGGGTGTAAACACAAGTATTTCATCATGACTGTGTCTCAGGGTGATATTGGCTTCAGAGGTTTACCAGGCCCACCTGGACCCCCAGGCGAAGGACTACAAGGACCTCCTGTACGTCATCAAACACACACAGATACTATCTCTTGATTAAGCCCATGTCAATCTCTTTCAGCTCCTCTTAGCATCGATTTAGTACATTCTTGCATTAGATCCTCTCCCACTGTGCCACAAGATTTCAAAATGAGATGGATAAGATGGAGTATAATAAAAGTAAAAAAGATATGGTTGGGTGCAATTAAAGTAAATAATTAGACTGAGTATTAACAAGAACTATTTACCATAATATAAAAGGAAATATGTGTGTTGATGAACATGTCATATCAAAAGTCTTCACAGTTGCCCCAAAAAGTATTTAAAATGTTAAATATAAAATATTCTGTTAAAATAATATTTACATTACCATTTTAAAGTTTTTTTTTTTATTCCGCAAAGCCACAGTAAATTCAAATGGGTCATTGAAGACATTTATAATGTTACGGAAGATTTTTATTTCAAATAAACTTTCTATTAAAGCTGCAGTCGGTAACTTTTGACGCTCTAGCGGTTAATAAACAGAACTGCTTGCGTGTTGCGGAAGGACATTGTAGCCGGAACTACTTCTCTCTGTTTATGTCTATGAAGAATCACAAAGGTACCGGGTTACTTACTCTTTTACTATCTAAAATAGTCCAAATATAAAAACTTATTATAGGTGTACCCTAGTGATTCAGGACAGGCTAAAAACACAGTTTGGAAAATGGATTCAGGGTGTACTCGCTTATTATATACATTTTGTATACTTTGAACACAAAAACTTCACTTGCGTTAGCATTCCCATTGACCTCCCATTCATTTTGGCGTCACTTTGACAGCGAATAACTTTACATATAATAATAATAATAATATATTTATTTTGTATAGCGCCTTTAAAAGTAGCTTTCTCAAAGCATTTTACAGACAAGCATAACAGCAAATGAATAAACACAATGTAAATACAAGAAAATAAACACATAAAATCAAGTTCATGTAAAAGCAATCCTAAAATAAAATGTTTTAAGAAGAGATTTAAAAGTCACTAATGTATTTGCTTCTCTGATGTCGGCCGGGAGAGAATTCCAGAGCTTAGGAGCATGGACAGAAAATGCTCGGTCACCCCACCTATGAAGCCGTGTCTTCGGAACAACCAAAAGACCACTCTGAGAGGAGCGCAGATTGCGACGTGGTGTGTAGGGGATTAATAAATCAGTCAAATACTCAGGTGCCAGATTGTGCAGAGATTTATAGGCCAGCATAAGGATTTTAAAATCAATAAGGTACCTAACAGGTAGCCAGTACAGGGACTCCCAGACCGGGGTTATATGGTCCCTGGCCCTGACCCCAGATAGTACTCTAGCAGCTGAATTTTGAAGATATTGCAATTTATCCGGTGGGGATTTAGATACCCCAGCTAGAAGACCATTGCAGTAGTCAATGCGCGAAAAGACAAAAGAGTTAATCAACTTCTCAGCTACCGAAAAGGATAACATAGGACGTAGCCGGGCTATATTTCTGAGGTGATAAAATTATGTCTTAAATGTATTCTGGACAAAAGGCTCAAATGACAGTGTGGCGTCAAATATGACACCCAGATTTTTTAATTTGGACTTAAACTCCAGTGCAACGCCATCAACAGACAGAGTAGGAGAACCAACCTTTCGCATCTGAGGCGTTTAAAGACTCCATTTGTCCATTATTTATTTCGAAAGATACACGACAATGTATAAAGGGCTCCATTACCTTCTATGTTACATTATGGCCCCGTAGAAACAGTTTTTGTAAAAATATGCTAACGATTGCGTCATAACCACTCGACTCTCTGTCGCACAGTAGAGAAATTACCGTACAGACAGGAGGAGAAGCTCGCAGGCAATTAACGTAATATGGCGTACTGGCGTTACATTTTAAAATACTATACAAAATAATTAATCAGAATACTTACTCCTGCTCACTCACGCCAAAGAACTCCCCGCTCAAGCTCGCCGTCTCTGCAAGATTAACGATGGCAGTTTGCACGCACAGCCACTTAGAAGATTTACAAATGTCAGACAGGTTGCTGACATCATCAAGCTTAGTTTGAGTCTGTGCGTCAGAAACGGAAGTGCTAAAAATAGCTAAAACTGGGCTTTACTTGTCTCAATTGAGTTTCAATGGGGTCGCTGTGTCCATTTCTTTTACTGTCTATGACATAAACAGAGAGAAGTAGCTCCGGCTACAATGTCCTTCCGCAACACGCAAGCAGTTCTGTTGATTAACCGCTAGAGCGTCAAAAGTTACCGACTGCAGCTTTAATCAGAGAATTCAGAGAAGAAGAAAAAAAATCATTACAGTTTACACAAAATATTAAGATGATTTCTGAAGATCATGTGACACTAAAGACTGGAGTAATGATGCTGAAAATACAGCTTTGATCACAGGAATAAATTACATTTTACAAAATATAAAAGAGTTACTTCAAATTGTAATAATATTTCACATTATTACAGTTTTAGTGTATTTTTGATCAAATACATTTTGCCTTTGTGAGCAGATGAGACTTCTTTCAAAAAGCAAAACAGCTTACCAACCCCAAACATTTGAATGGTGGAGTATACAGTATATTATAAATTTTTATAGTACAAAAAAAATAAGGTGGCATCTGCAAACAAATGTGGCTAATTGTTCCCCAAACTAGTAATAGTGATTTAAAACTTGTAGGTTAAAATTTAGTTTAAAATGTGTTTTGAATTTTTTTTATTTTTATAAAATAAAAACATCTAATATGTTATCTCTTGATATTATCTGTGTAGTATTTTTTCTCATATCTGTGATCCCGTCCTGTCTCCCTGAATGAACTTGCCAGAGAATACGAGCCATTCCTCAATTACCACATCATCTTAACACCACATATATCATAGTACTGTCTCTGTGATGATCATACATTCATCACAAGATACACACACACACGTGCTCCAAATCTTGTACCTACGTCCAGCAAATCTGGCTAATGTAATCCAGTAACCTAAACGTCATTCCAGATGTTTCGGGGCCGCTTTTATCTCAGCACCAATGAATCTGAATGTGTTTTCCCTTTGAAATGTGTTAATATTGAATATCTCTGAACAAACCAGGGCAACATGGGAAGACCAGGACCTCCTGGACCTACTGGGCCACCAGGACAAGGCCTACAGGGTCCAAAGGTGGCGACACTGGCATAAAAAATAATAAAGAATTGAACACATATATGTGTTTTCAAACCCAACAGCATATCTTCTACGCTATTGCAGGGTGATCAGGGGTCACAGGGTGTGAGCGGGCCAAGAGGAACTCCTGGAGAAGGAATGCCCGGGTCGAAGGTCTCAGGTTTTGTTTTATAATCTGTGTTGTGATTAAATATTCGTACAGATTAATATGAAGCTCATGTGTGTTTTTCAGGGGGATCGTGGAGCTCAGGGTGAGAGGGGGATGAAGGGGGTTAAAGGTGATATGGGAGATCATGGCATTCCTGGACAAACAGTGAGTAATTAAACCTCAGCATTGACAGCGTTGCTGCATGTGTGAAGCTTTTCAAATCAGTCATAATGTATATGAGTTTATATTTCATATAGGATAGAGCCTAAATAATAGACAGCAAGGTAATTTGTTAAAACGTGTTCATTGGTGCAATTCATTAATTTGGTTAAATAGCATGCAATGAAATACACAACACAATAAAATGCATTAAAAAATCAAGTGTTTAAAAAGATTTAGTAAAAAATGAAATATTTAAGAACAAAAGACAATAATAAGAGCTTCTCACCATTATTTAAAGCAAACTAGGTTTAAAGCAACTTATGTTTGTAAAACATCTCAGTAATGTCATTTCCATTTTTTATTTTTATATGTATTATAACTCACTAACTCACTTTTTTCAGGGTAGACCAGGAATCAAAGGAGAATCTGGACTTACGGTGTGTCTTTTAAATCTTTCACATCATGCTACATCATTAAAATCATATGCATTTCAAGCGAATCTCATATTATTATTATTATTATTATTTTTTTTTTTTCAGAGGGAAGAGATAATCAGAATGATAAGGGAGATTTGTGGTATGTACATCTCACATTTGAACAATTTACAGTTTGGGGTCTGTAAGTTTCTTCTGCACACCAAGACTGCATTTGATCAAAAATACAGGAAAAACAGTAATATCGTGAAACAATTTTCAGTTTAAAATAAGAGTTTTCTATTGTAAAACATTTAAAAAATAAAATTTATTTGTGATGCAAAGCTGAATTTTCAGCATCATTACCTCCATTACTCCATCATTACGTCTTCAGTGCCACATGATCAAGGAACATTTCTATATTTTTGTGGAAACTGATACATTTTTTCAATATTGTTTAATAAATAGAAAGTTCAAAAGAACAGCACTGATTTGGAATAGAAATCTTAACATAATAAATTGATATCGTCACTTTTAATCAATTTGATGCATCGTAAATAAAAGCATTAATTATTTTAAAAACATTTTACTCACCCCAGACTTTTGAATGGTAGTGTTTAAAGTTCATGAAATGTCCCGTATTGTCTATCAGGTTGTGGAGTCAAGTGTAAGGAGCGTCCCATGGAGCTGGTGTTTGTGATTGACAGCTCTGAAAGCGTCGGGCCTGAAAACTTTGAGATCATCAAGGACTTTGTGGCTGCGTTAGTCGACAGACTCACCGTGGGGCGTAATGCCACCCGAGTCGGTCTCGTTTTGTACAGCTTAGAGGTCCAGCTTGAGTTCAACCTCGCTCGCTACATGACCAAACAAGATGTCAAACAAGCGTTACGCAGGGTTCACTACATCGGCGAGGGCACATACACCGGCTCCGCCATACGCAAAGCAACTCAGGAAGCATTTTACAGCGCAAGGACAGGGGTCAGGAAGGTTGCCATTGTGATCACAGACGGACAAACAGATAAACGGGAGCCCGTGAAGCTGGAAATCGCTGTCAGGGAGGCGCATGCAGCTAACATTGAGATGTACGCTCTAGGGATTGTTAACATTAGTGATCCGACACAAGAAGAGTTTCTCCAGGAGCTCAATCTCATTGCGTCGGACCCTGACAGTGAGCACATGTTTTACATAGACCACTTCAACACCTTGCCAGGTAACCAATACAGCAAACCTGAGGCTGAATGCCAATTCACATACTCCTCCTAGATGAAAGTACTTATGTTTACATACATATGGAGGTATGAGAATAACCTTTGTGTGTGCAAGATGCATTTTCTCACAAAATAGTGTATTTATGGCATCTACCATCAGGGACAAGGTTTTTTTTTTGGGGTGGGGGGGTGGGGGGGGGTTATATCCCTTTTTATCTTGACTCACTTTTTGATTGCACTGCTAAACAGTAAATTTTGCACAAACTAATTTAACATCTAAAGTATTTGAATAATTCAAGTTTTTAGTTACATTTACAAAATTATGATTCATTATTACAATTTAAACGTTTAGGTTTTATACACACACACACGCACGCACTGTATGTGTTTAGGGTATGCTAAAATGATAAAATATATATTTAATAAAATATAATAAATATTAATATAAATCAGTAATCATTCATATATAATAATAATAGCTTATATATATATATATAATTAATTAATTTATTTATTTCAATAAATCCAAATGATTGGCTTTATCTGGAATTGATCAGCTGTTTACTTTTGTATAGATTTAAATATCTAATATTGCTTTTCTCTCTTTTTAATTGAATCCACAGCTCTGGAGTCCAAACTAGTCAATAAGCTCTGTGAGGATGAGAATGGAGCACTTATCTTTAGTCGCATTAATGGTTTTGAAAACGGATATGGTATTAATGGCAACCGCATCAATGGTAATGGCAGGGACAATTATGGCACCAACATACATAACAGCCACAGAGAGAACACGAGAACACACTCGGGGATGAACACTGTCACTCATGAGAGCGGGAGAGGAGACACGTTTGCTCCAACAGCTGCTCCAGACATTACCGAGGTTAGTTCACTGATGGTCTCAACAGTGACCACCCACTTTCTTGTTGGCCTTGGTTTGGTAATTAAGATAATGAATAGAATTTTTACTTGCACTCAACTTTGATTTTGTTTTGAGTGTTTTTAGAGTTTCTAATGTTCTCTCAGGTGGATGAGCGTGTACCTAAAACACCAGACACAAACACTTCAGACCAGAGCAGCGGTAGAGGAGATACTCCAACAGTCACTGGGACATCCACACAAAGCAGACCTTCATCAGGGACTACATCGTCATCAACAACTGTGAACACGTCAACCTCAGTGCGGTATAAACCAGCACCACGACCACCATTGCCTAAGGGTAAAAACATAACACATTCACTAATACATGACAAAATACAGTACACCACTGTTTGAAAGTCAGGAATCAGTAGGAATTCTCTTAATTAGTTAGTTAATTAAAGAAGTGAATGCTTGTATTAAGTATTACAATTTAGCAAATCGA
Source organism: Carassius carassius (assembly GCF_963082965.1). NCBI lineage: Eukaryota > Metazoa > Chordata > Actinopteri > Cypriniformes > Cyprinidae > Carassius > Carassius carassius. The sequence goes on along the minus strand of NC_081764.1, from coordinate 32,810,438 downwards.
GGGAACACAATAGTAATCGTGTGCACGTTTCAGTACATTGAGGGAACGAATTAGTAAATCATGCGCACAATTTATTTTTTCTTTCTTGCATGTCATGTGCGGGGCTCCGTAATATATATATATATATATATATATATATATATATAAATATATATATTAGTGCTGTCAATCGATTAAAAACTTTAACTAGATTAATCACACATTTTTTCTGTGATTAATCGCAATTAATCGCAATAAAAAAGAAATGTTTTTGTACGTTTTTAATATATTTTTTTATGTAATAATTTCACAGTTAATCAAATTAATGTAGAAACAACAAAGACAGTTTATTTTAAATACTTATTTAAATGGCATCTTTTTATGAATGAAGGCCAGTATTACTGATATTAATACAGCTACTGATTTTTTTTTTTTTTTTTTACATTTATTATTAGGCTTCAAAAATATAACAATTAAGTTTTTAATTTAAGTAAACTTAAAACAATGCTAACATAAACCCATAATAAATGTCATGTTTACTCCTGCCCTTCCTGTCTTAACAGTAAGGAAATATACAGAAATTTAATAAAGTTATCAAAGTTATATGCAGTCTGCACTGCATAAACTATAAATTAAATAGTTAATCCTTATTAAAGCAACAAAAGTTATTTAGTCAAGAGCAGCGAGTCATTTTCTGATTTTCTCTGTTCCCTTTGTTCTTTAACTTTACTGACAGGAAGCTTTATTGGCTGCTGTCCCTTTAAGAGCAGACAGACACGCGGATCTCACCATATATATACTATCTATGGATCTCGCCTCAATCTCTCACAACTCTTTTTGTTCATTTTAGACTTTATATAAATCAATTAAGATTGCTCTTATGAGGATAATCGACAAAACTGGCACTTTGAGATGTTTATTGTTAGTTCAAGCGCTTAAGAGAACTGGATTCTGGTGCCCTGTCTATGCATTGTATGTGCGTGTGTGTGTGTGTGTGTGTGTGTGTGTGTGCGTGTCAAATAGGGGCATTCACAGACAGCGCATTCTCTTTTGTCTTGCTGCGCTTGAAATGTTTAAAAGCATTTAAAGAGCGTGATCATATAATGTAAAGCTAGCCAACGGATGGCAGAAAATACGGATGCTGCGTTAATTGCGTTAAATATTTTGATATAATATTTATATATATATATATATATATACATTTATTTTTTTTACTTGAAAAAAGTATCACAGTTTCTGCAAAAAACAGCAGACAGCACAACTGTTTTCATCAGAGTATTAGAATGATTTCTGAGTTATGATCCTGAAAGCTCAGCTTTGATCACAGGAATAAATAAAATTTTAAAATATGCATATTACAATAGAAAATGTATTTTAAAATGTTAAAAACAAATCACAGTATAACTTTGTTTACTGTATCTTCGATCAAATAAATGCAGCCTTAGTGAGCATAAGAGAATTCTTAAAAAAAAAAAAAAAAATCTTGCAATTTACAGTTTTTTGAATGGTAGTGTACATTCTTCAAATCCCTGATTTCATAGATACTCATTAATTTTTTTGGGAAACATTAGTAGAAAATGACTACAAAGGTTTACAAATAAGAATTTTGTTCATTTTATGACATTTACTTGCATCTTTTTACTTATTTAAAAGTGCAAAGTCTGCTGCATATGCATGCACAGGATCAGAGATGTATAGTAACGAAGTAGAACTACTTCACTACTGTACTTAAGTACTAAAAGGCGGTATCTGTACTTTACTAGAGTATTGTTTTTTTCTCCTACTTCCACTTTTACTTCAGTACATATTTTCGATGAGTTTAATACTTTTACTCCGATATTTTTTTATGTGCTGCATCGTTACTCGTTACAATTATAAAAATGTTACGAATCATTCCATTACAAACCCACATTACCACTGCCAGAACTGTAGATGGCAGGTTTGATAAAGCTGGCACATCATTGAGCGAATCAAGCGATTAAGAAGACTGCGCGTGCTGACTGAACTGCTGTGAAGAGAGAGATGAACACCGAGCCGAGCCAGATAATGACTCATTCACGAGTCAAGAACCGGTTGCATGTTTTTGAATCACCAGTAGTTCTTTTGGACAGTTCGATTCAATAAACCGGTTGAAGAAAACAGTTCTTTTGCGCTCGATGTAATGGCGTCATTGGCGTTGACTGCAAGCCAGAACCGCAGCATCTCGTTCCCTATTCAGGGGACCAAGGTTACATACGTAACCGAGATGTTCCCTTTCATAGGTCACTTCAATGCTGCGGTGACGTCACCACTATTGGAACGCTATAGCATAATGCCTGACGTACCTGATAGCTGGGATCTAAGGAAGCATCTGCTCAAGCGGAGAGAACCCGGGAGCCAGGAGCCATCCTCACATCCAGACTGTAAGACTTAATAAAAGTGCTCGGTGAGGACCAACCTGCCGCAGCACAGATACCATCCATAGAAGATCTACTGAGAAAGCTTGAGACGAAGCCACTGCTCTCGTGAAATGAGCTTTAACTCCTAAGGGCAAAGCGAGCCCGCGCACCTCATAGGCTAAGATATTGCCTCAACCAGCCAATGGGACATGCGCTGTTTGTAACCGCATGGCCTTTATTCCTTTGTCCAAACAGACAAACAGCTGGTCAGACTCAACCATGGGGCAGTACGATCCAAATAAGTCTTTAAACTCTCACAGGGCAAAGACTTAGATCTCCAGACTCCGCCACAGCAGGGGATAAAGCCTCCAGGACCACCTGCTGAAAGCGAAAGGGATTAGATGCGACCTTAGGGACATAATTAGGCCTTGGTCACAACAACACTTTGACAGAGCCCGGTGCAAACTCCATGCACGAGGATGAGACAGAAAAAGCCTGTAAATCCCCAACTCTCTTGAGAGAGGATAAAGCCATAAGAAGTGTCTTAAAAGTCAGGATTTTATCCGGTACAATTTCCAAGGGCTCAAACGGATGCCCTGATAAACCATGCAACACAATGGAAATCCATGAAGGGAATCGCACGGGGCGGAAAGGCCTCAGCCGTCGCGCACCCTGTATGAACGAGAAACCAGTGGATGACGGCCCACTGAGGCACCATTTATATATTCGTGGTAAGCTGAATGAGTGCCACGTAAACCTTTAGGGTAGCTGGTGTCACTCCATTCGAAAAACGGTCCTGAAGGAACTCCAGTACTGAAGCCACTGGGCAGTAAATTGGATCCATATTATGAGTTTCGCACCATGTCGTAAACAGTCTCCACTTGAAAGCATATAAGCGTCTCGTAGAAGCTGCTCTAGAGTTCAGTATAGTCTCGGTGGTTTTAACAGAAAGACCGGGACATATTAACTCACTCCGCTCAGAGGCCACGCCCACAGTTTCTACAGATCTGGCCTCGGATGCCAAATCATTCCCTGTGCTTGTGATAATAAAATCCTGTCTGAGGGGAATCTCCCACGGAGAGCCCGCTAACAGATTGATCAGATCCGCAAACCACGGCTGTGTGTGCCATCGCGGAGCCACCAGCAGCAGCTGTTCCACTCTGTCCCGCCGTATTCTGCATAATACCGCTGGGATCAGACGAATTGGGGGAAACGCATACAAACTGGTCCTGGGCCAGTTGTGAGCTAACGCATCCAAACCCAGGGGCGATGGAGGGCATAGGGAGAACCATAGCGGGCAATGCGTAGTCGTGCTCAACGCGAATAAATCCACTTTCGCTTCTCCGAAAATCCGCCATAGGTGATTCACCGTCTGGGGGTGCAATCTCCATTCCCCCTGCTCCAGAGTCTGTCTGGATAGTAAATCTGCTCCGAAGTTCAGTCGTCCGGGGATATGAACAGCCCGGTTTGACAGAAATTTGTTGCGAGACCAAAGAAGAATACGTCTCGATAACGTAATCCTCCCTGATGATTCAGGTAGGACACGACCGCTGTGTTGTCTGTTCTGAGAAGCACATGACGGCCAATCAGTAGACTCGAAAAATACTGGAGAGCCAGAAAGACCGCCAGTAATTCCAATTTGTTTATGTGCCAGTTGCGTTGTGCCGCTGTCCACACTCCGTGGGCTGGGCGCCCCTGACAAACAGCTCCCCAACCGGTCAAAGACGCATCTGTCGTGACAGTCTCTCGGGAAGCACAAATCCCCAGCCGAACCCCGGTAAGGAGAAATTCGGCTGACGTCCACCGTTTTAACGGCATCACACACCTCCGTGTCACCGAGATCATTCGATGCGGAAGACAACGGGGTGAAATATTTCGTCGTTTCGTCCACCACTGAAACGGGCGCATGTGAAGCAAACCCAGATGAATTACGGGAAGCGCCGCCGCCATTAGACCTAAAAGTCTGAGGCACAATCTCACTGTCACTGCGTGACCCGCTCTGAAGTGCTGTGCGCATGACGCAATCGACTGAGCGCGTGGGAGAGAAAGCTTCGCTGTCATTGCTCGAGAGTCCAATTCTATTCCCAGAAAGGTAATCTGTTGAGAGGGGCGTAATTCGTGCGTAAGCCCAGGCTGTGTAAATGATCCAGCACAAAATCCTGATGAGAGTGTGCTTGAGTCTGCGATTGTGCTAACACCAGCCAATCGTCCAAATAGTTCAAAACACGGACGCCCCGGAGCCGCAACGGGGCCAGAGCTGCGTCCATGCATTTGAGAAAGTACGGGGAGCTAGCGCTAAGCCAAAGGGAAGAACGCGGTACTGATACGCTTTGCCCTCTAAAGCGAATCTGAGGAACTTCCTGTGTCTCTTGATGATCTGAATATGAAAGTATGCATCCTTCAGATCGATCGTGACAAACCAGTCGTTTGGTGTCCACGGCAGGAATTAGGCCAACAGATTGAACATCGGGCTCTGCCGCTAGCAAAGAGCGGCGGCTGTGCGAGCCGTCATAAATCGGTCGTCTGTGCAGGACCCTATCGAATCGCCCCTCGAATTCTGAAAATTGGATTGCGCAGAGTGTCTGAGGGAACGTTTGGCGTTACAGCTCAATCCAATGCTGCTCGAAGCGCTGTTTGCTGCGAGGCAGTCAATGTAGAGTGTGGGGACTGCAGTGAGAGGGTTAGATGTGCATTAGCAGTCCAACAGCACCCTCTGGTGGAGGGCACAGTCCCTGGCAAACATGAAGGAAAACGCATGCGTCAAACTCGCTGCGTTTCGTTGTGTATAATCCTGAAGCGTATCCACGGCAGGATTTAATCCAACAAGATAAACATCGGGCCACGCCGCTAGCGAGAACGCGGCAGCTGTGTGAGCCGTCATACACTGGCCATCTTTGCCAGCCTCCACGCCGTCCCTCAAACTCTGAAGGCTGGATTGTGCAGAGTGTCTGAGGGGGCGCTCAAATGATAGCTCAGTTCAATGACGCTCGAGGTGCCTTTGCTGCGAGACAGTCAATGTTAGAGTGTGGGGACTGCAGTGAGAGGGTTAGATGTGCATTAACAGTCCAACAGCGCTCTCTGGAGGAGGGCATAGTCCCTGGCAAACATGAAGGAAAAAGCATGCATCAAACTCGCTGCGTTTCGTTGTGTATAATCCTGAAGCGTATCCACGGCAGGATTTAATCCAACAAGATAAACATCGAGCCACGCCGCTAGCGAGAACGCGGTGGCTGTGTGAGCCGTCATACACTGGCCATCTTTGCCAGCTTCCGCGCAGTCCCTCAAACTCTGAAGGCTGGATTGTGCAGAGTGTCTGAGGGGGCGCGCGAATGATAGCTCAGTTCAATGACGCTCGAGGTGCCTTTGCTGCGAGACAGTCAATGTTAGAGTGTGGGGACTGCAGTGAGAGGGTAGATGTGCATTAGCAGTCCAACAGCACTCTCAGTGAAGGGCACAGTCCCTGGCATTTAACATGAAGAAAAGTGTGTGCGCTGCGTTTCGTTGTGTATAATCCTGAAGCGTATCCACGGCAGGATTTAATCCAACAAGATAAACATCAGGCCATGCCGCTAGCGAAAATGCGGCGGCTGTGTGAGCCGTTATCCACCATGCGAGTAGCCACATAAATAGCTCACTGAGGAAGGAGAGGCGCGTTTCTCCTGTCCGCTCGGAGGGAGAGAACCGCGTATGCCGGCCAGAGCCTACTCAGAGTTCGATGCCGCAGTCGGACAAACATAGTTTGAAGAGCAAAACTGCTGATTAACGAGCTCGAGTGAGGGAGAGCGAGCACATGGAACTCCAGTGCTTCACTGTATTCATAGTCAAGCTGCACATATCGCCCCTAACCAACACCTCGTGCGGGGCCTCGGCGACCGCAGAAGCGAAACGGTGGGGGTTAGACGCGAGGCGACTTAAGAAATACACTCCAGAACGCGGATACTCTCTTATATATATTTTTTTTTTACTGTAGCCGTAGGCCATCAAGGAGAGAACCTGTAGAGAGGCTGCAACGAACCTCTCATAAGTGCCTCCTCGTGATAACCCATCATACGGCTCTTACCTTTCGTTGACTCATCGCGTCCGCAGAGAGGAGTAATACTCCTCGTGACGATCGCTGTTGAACGCGAGATAATAGGGCACAGAATATTCGCTTCGTTACTGAAGGAATGAAATCTGAGTGAAATGGCGCGCGGCACCAGGTATATATGCGTACGCATGCGTGGGGCGGTGCCGAGCGCTATTTGGCCAATAGGATTGGTGGGATGGTATAGGGCTTCAGACATTCGTCACACCGAAGGTGTTCCCATAGTGGTGATGTCACCGCAGCATTGAAGTGACCTATGAAAGGGAACTTCGGTTTACCCGCGCTCATAACATTAGCACAGAATCAGTTCAGAATCAATCACCAAAAGATTCAGTTCGGTTCAGACGCTCTGTGTCGGTTTGCTTTCACGCTGAATTACACATGCGCAGTATCATCAGCTCCTCGGTTCTCGAATCGGACACGTCTGACAGAAACGGTTCTTGACTCGTGAACGAGTCATTATCTGGCTCGGCTCGGTGTTCATCTTCAGTTCTCTCTTCACAGCAGTTCAGTTAGTGTACTGTTTGAGTAAATGAATTACTCCGGGATATTGGTTTGTTTTAACTCAGAGGGAGTGTCAGCTTAAGTCATTTGTGGATTAATGCGTATTGGAGACCCGAACCGTTTAAAGCGATTCAGTTCGATTTGGTGAACTGTTTCAAAAAGATCCGGTTACATCGAATGATTCGTTCGCGAACAGGATATCACAAACTGCTTTGTTTTGAACTGTCTTACAGCAGACACGGAAGAGAAGACAATGCTGAATAAAGTCGTAGTTTTTGCTATTTTTGATGATGTTTTTCTTACCTTTCTGGACATAGACAGTAGACTGTTCACACAGCTTCAATGGAGGGACTGAGAGCTCTCGGACTATATCTAAAATATCTTAAACTGTGTTCCAAAAGAGGTCTTACGGGTTTGAAACAACATGAGGGTACGTTATTAATGACATAATTTTGCAAATTGGGCGAACTAACCCTTTAATCTGTTTTTTGTTTACAAAAAGTTACAGTCAAAGGAATTGTGATTTGTCCTTTAGGTTAATCATTTGAAATAGTAAAAACAATATGTTCAAACTTTTGAGTACTTTCTTTAATAACTACATAACACAATACTTGTACTTTTACTTTCAGTTTTTGAGTAGTAAATTTTCAAATAGACTACTTGCAATACTTAAGTACAAAAAATGTTGAATACTTTAGTACTTCTACTTAAGTGTGGTGCTTTAAGAGTACTTCTACTTCTACTCAAGTCATTTTTTTGATAGAGCACTTGTACTTTTACTCAAGTCTGGGTCTCTAGTACTTTATACATCTCTGCACAGGATGTGTGACATGACATGCATTCCAGATCATCTTGTCACCAAACTGCAGTCTTTTGATTTATTGAAATGTCTGATGAACAACAACAAAAACCTACCGTATTTTTCGGAATATAAGTCGCATCAGTCCAAATATACATCATGATGAGGAAAAAACATATAAGTCACACTGGACTATAAGTCGCATTTATTTAGAACTAGGCAAAAACATTATGTCTCCAGCTGCGAGAGGGCGCTCTATGCTGCTCAGGGGTAGACTACAGGAGCACTGAGCAGTATAGAGTGCCCTCTCGCGACTGTAGACGGTAATGTTTTCTCTTGGTTCATTTCTCTCGGTTCATGTCAAATTAATTTTGATAAATAAGTCGCACCTGACTATAAGTCGCAGGACCAGCCAAACTATGAAAAAAAGTGCGACTTATAGTCCGTAAAATACAGGTAGTTTAAAATTCAAATGAATAACAAAAGTAACTTAATGAAATGTAATTCACTAGACAAGATCTGAAATATGTAAATTGATTTTTTTAATCTGTGTTCAGAGGTTGTATCTCTGGACCCCCGTTGTGAGCTGCTCCTGGATCAGGGCCCTTGTCGGGACTATAACATCCGCTGGTACTACAACCGGCAGGCCAACGCCTGCGCGCAGTTCTGGTACGGAGGCTGTGATGGGAACCGTAACCGCTTTGACACAGAAGAAAATTGCAAAAACACATGTGTTGTCGTGAGAGCAGGTAAAATGCACATTTGAATTTAACTTATCGAACTTAACTTAATGAAAATGGACACCAGTTTCTGCCATATAGTCACACCCTTTTCTTTGCATTTAGGAGGCTGATATCCATTATGGATACAGTTTGTAATTCCTCACACTTCAATATGATGGACCTGCACTGAAATACACAAAGTATATGAAAAATTGGTGGGACAGGACATTTTATTGAGAGTGGCTAATTGATAAAGCACAATATTTTTCGTATCACAAGCTGCAGAACTGTGAAAAAGCAATACTGTAATACTGTCATAGTTATCCAGCATTCATTGAACTCGCATTAAATGTAATGTAGTCTTGATTTTGAGAACTAATGTTTTCGGAATGTATTAAAGCTTGTCATTTTTAATCTTGTACATTTGGTAATAAAATATTTTGTATGTAGATACATGACCTGGCTGTTACAATGTCAACAAATCCAGATTTTCTGTTCACTAAATCATGTTGTATTTTATGTTCAGCTCAAGAAAGAGTCGTGCTGGTTATTATAGTCTTATAATGAGGTAAGGTGGAAGATGTAGTAATTTGCACACTGCCATCTCTTGGAGAGAAATGAAGGTACAATATTATGATATTGTGATGTCTAAGGATGTCCATAATACCTGGGAAAGCAATCCATAAGCATTCCCATTCATCTCAGTGGCAGTCCTGGACATGCATAACCTGAATCCTGCTATTTTTGTAAATGTATATTTACCCTTACTATACAGTAGTAGGGCTCCAATACAATCAACCCCAAACTTCTGAGAAAACCGCATCGAATATAAAAACCTTAATGCTGAATAAGCCTCAACTAACCTCAATCAATTAAACTGGTATCTTTTTCACTAACCTTGTCATTAATATCTCCTCATGCTTCCTCTTTAACAGTCTCACACATATGTCCTTAATGCTTTGACTTAAATTACACATGTCTCCTTCCCCCAAAACCTTTCTGTCTGTTTTAATTTTAGTAATAGTGTCTCTAGTGTGACTGGCGCTCTCCTCTGAGCCCTGAGATCATTCTAGAACCATTTGGTAGAGTTAGAAAAACATGAAATCCTATGTATTTGTGATTGTCAGTGCACTATTTCAAAAGGCACCAGTGAAGTTCAAATAATTAGTTTGAGTTATGACCCAATTACTATTGAACCAGGAAGTATTAATCTTTGAATGCATTTGTACATTTGAGGTTGTGTTTAAGCAATGTTTTCCACACAGAATTTTTTTTTTTTGCAAAAAACTTACAACAGCTTGTCACTGGGGTAGTATATCCTTAAAAGGACACCTTATCATCCTCTAAAAGACACATATCAGAGTGGTAAAATAAACCCTTAAGGTACTGCTATGAAACTTTTTATTAGATACCAAGATGTCCCTTGGAGAGTGAGTTGTACTCTTTGAGTGACTCTGTTGTACCCCTTAAAGTACAGTTTTTGCACATTCTCCGCCCAGGATCTGGCACATGAATAATAAAGTTTGACTCAAGACACCGAGTGGTTGAGGCAGCTGAAAATGGCTCATCACCTGTTGTAGCTGCAGCTGTCTCCAAACACTGCTAGTGAACCCTGCATTTATGTGGGGAATTGAACTTAGAGACACTTGCATAAAAATAAATTGTAGGCAACATATAGAAAAATACATTGGGATTGGTAAAACTGGCAGACTAACAGGTCTCCTCGGATCTTTATGAGAGAGCTGACGTCCAGGCTGGCCATCACATTGGGATCTCCTTCTTCACAACTAGCATTGAGGGATGACAGAGGCAGTGGGGGTGGACAAGAGCGGGAGGGTTATATTTAGGACGGTAGGATTAAATAACAGCCCCTTCACTCTGGGAATCTTTTCAGCACTCTGTCCTTTTCCAGCCTGGCCGGTGTGGCGAGCAGACCTGCAGCCACCTTCTCCCCTTTTTCTTCTCTAGTCTGTCAATTCCTATCTTGAAACCCACCAGCATGGATCCTAAAGCCATAAAGGAGGAGCTGCGGCTGTTCCAGAGCACTTTACTTCAGGATGGACTGAAAGAACTTCTGAATGAGAACAAGTTTGTGGACTGCACTTTAAAAATCGGCGACCGCTGCTTTCCCTGCCACCGCCTGATAATGGCCGCCTGTAGTCCTTACTTCAGAGAGCTCTTCTTCTCCGAGGATGGCAAGGAGAAGGAAGGCAGTAAGGAAGTAGTTCTGGACGACGTTGATCCCAATATCATGGATATGATCATCCAGTACCTGTATTCCGCTGAGATTGACTTGACGGACGACAACGTTCAGGAGATCTTTGCAGTGGCGAACCGTTTCCAGATTCCCTCAGTGTTTACAGTATGTGTGAACTATCTCCAGAAGAAGCTGTCACTGTCTAATTGTCTTGCCGTCTTCAGGCTCGGTCTGGTCCTCAGCGTTCCCAGGCTTGCCATAGCAGCACGCGATTTCATCGCTGACCGCTTTGAAACTGTGGCGGCTGAGGAGGAGTTCCTTCAGCTGGCTCCTCACGAGCTCTTGGCCCTGATTGGTGGAGATACACTTAATGTGGAGAAAGAGGAGGTCGTGTTTGAGTCGGTGATGAAGTGGGTGCGCAGCGACAAGGCCAAGCATGCCAAGAATCTGGCCGAAGTGTTCGATTGCATCCGCTTCCGCCTTCTCCCGGAGAAGTTCTTCAGGGAGAAAGTTGAGACCGATGACATCATCAAGGCAGATCCAGAACTCTTGAAGAAGCTGCAAGTCATCAAAGATGCCTTCAGAGGAAAACTCCCCGAGAAGAAACCCAAAGAGAAGAAGGAAGGAGAGGTGAATGGAGAGGCCGGCGCAGAGGAGGAAGAGGAGCTGCTGCCCGGTTACTTGAACGATAATCGTAGAATAGGGATGTACGGACGAGACCTGATCCTCATGATCAATGACACGGCTGCTGTGGCGTATGACGTGGCCGAGAATGAGTGTTTTCTGGCTGCCATAGCAGAGCAGGTGCCAAAGAACCATGTGAGTCTCTGCACCAAGAAGAACCAGCTCTTTATCGTAGGTGGCCTGTTTGTCGATGAAGAAAGTAAGGAGTCTCCTCTGCAGTGCTACTTCTACCAGGTACAAAATAACTTTAAAAACTAGATGCTGGTGTAAAATGTTGTGAGGGTAAAATGTATATGTAAACAACATTAGCCTATATTTATAAAAAAACATGAATCTAGATTAATAAATTTGGTAAAAATAGTTGTTTGTTGTTAGTTCAGGATATCTACTTTAATGTTAATTAGATGTACCCTACTGTATAAGTATTAGGGAACTTATTTGTCATTTTAAAACTATTCTGTCTTATCCAGCTGGACACTATTGCTGCTGATTGGAGGGCAATGCCACCTATGCCCAGCCCTCGATGCCTGTTCAGTATGGGTGAATCTGAAAACCTGCTGTTCGCCATCGCTGGCAAAGACCTGCAGACCAACGAGTCCCTCGACTCCGTCATGTGTTACGACACTGAGTATGAATTCAAAAGCTTTGTTTGTCCAACTGCTGGTTCTGCTCTTCACACTTGACTGGTGGCTCGGATCCGTGGCTTCAATAGTATTTTTATGTCATTGCAGAAAGATGAAATGGCATGAGACCAAGAAACTTCCTCTATGTATTCACGGCCATTCAGTTGTCTCACATAACAACCTGGTGTACTGCATTGGAGGAAAGACAGATGACAAGTAAGAGTGTGTGTGTGTATGTGTGTGTGTCTGTGTGTGTGTGTGAACTGAGATCAGTGGTGCTCAGGAACATATGGTGTAGTTTGCAGCTGTCCGTGATTTAATAAAGTTCCTCAAAAATCCTCTGCACCGTGTGGCATTTAAAGGGCTCTTATCATAGAACCAATGTTGTATTAATCTTTTCAAATAAAACAGCTTGATGAAACTTCCTCTTCCTCTTCAGTCCTAAAAAAGCATTTATTGGCATAGAGCAGCTTAGTTACTACTGCTACTAAACAGCAGAAGAGTTAGAAAAAAGAAAAGGAAACCTGCCCAACTGTGCACTGTTATTGCATGTGTGTAGCACCTACAGCTCTCGATGTTTGAAAGGAGTGGCTTAAGTTTTTCTTGATATAAATAAATAATAATAGAAAATTATACAATTATACATTGTACAAGTACCTAAGTACGAAGAACCGCCCCTTTAAAAGTCAGATTGAGCTGAAGCACAAGTTACTACTTTTTAAAGAAAGATTACAAAGCAATATTTTTATTTAAGCAATATTTATATTTTTATTTTATTTTATATCCAAGAATGTGCTTTACGAATGTAATGTACATAAGGTCAGTTTTGATTTCATATTCAAAGTCGATATAGTTTTGTGCACTGTAAATTATTTGATTTAAAAAATCTGAAAGTAAATAAATCTCTTTTCTCTTACACAGCAAAGCCAGCAATAAAATGTTCGTGTACAACCACAAGCAGTCAGAATGGCGAGAACTGGCTGCTATGAAGACGCCAAGAGCGATGTTTGGTGCCGTAGTTCATAAGGGGAAAATCATTGTAACTGGGGGAGTGAATGAGGAAGGACTCACAGCTTTATCTGAAACCTACGATTTTGGAACAAACAAGTAAGATTTCTCACCAGTGTTTTTTATATTTTATTAAAGTATTTATAAAATATTTAGAACTGGTTTTTATCTATATAGTTTTAGTTTTTAATTTAATACTTTTTTGTGTATTTTTATATGCTTTGTCATTATTAATTAAATTTATTTTATTTTATTTCTTTTTTTTCAATTTCAGTAATTTTTGTACTTTAGGTAATTATTATTTTCTATAGTTTTAGTTTTTAATTTAATACTTTTTTGTGTATTTTTAATATGCTTTGTCATTATTAATTAAATTTATTTATTTATTTTTTATTTTTCAGTAATTTATGTACTTTAGGTTATTATTATTATTATTATTTGTTTCACTTTTAGTTTTAGTAATTTTAGTACTTTAACTTATTTTATTTCACTTATATTCCAAGGCAACATTTCTAATTTTGTTTTATTTAATCTGGTTTTTAATTTAATTTAATATTTTTATTTTTATTTCAGTTAATTTCACTTCACTTCAATTAATGAAGATTTTTAATAGTTTCCGCTTTAGCTAACAATAACAACAAATAAACAAAATAGATACTATGCAATTTACAGGTTTGCTTGTGATATGAAATGATAATATTAAATCTGTACTATTATAGATGTTGTCTTCCTGTGCTTATCCATCTTTTTTGTCATCTCTTCGCATGTAAAAATTTTATATATATATTATATTATATTAATATAATTTGCTCTTAGGTGGGACACATTCACAGAGTTCCCTCAGGAGCGCAGCTCGGTGAATCTCTTAAGCAGTGGAGGAAACCTCTTTGCAATTGGTGGCTTTGCTATTGTAGAGCTTGAGGACAAAAACATCGGGCCCTCTGAGATCACTGACATTTGGCAGTAAGTCATCCTGATTCTGTGTCGAGCTGGACCTGAAAGGACAAACAGAGTTCAATTAATTAGTCAAGTTCCAAGAAAGAGTCCAGGAATAGAACTGGATGTCAGTTTATGTACTGACCTGTTTTCTTCCACAGGTATGAAGAAGACAAAAAGACATGGAGCGGCATGCTGAGAGAGATGCGTTACGCTTCCGGCTCTTCCTGCGTTGGAATGCGTCTGAACGCTGCCAGGATGCCCAAACTCTAAATCAAACAAATTTTTTGAAGAGTGACCCCTCCTGTGGTCATGCTGTCTGTGGTCATTTATATCTAGTCTAAAATGATAAGCCAAGGGAACTAAACCTTTTCATAAAAGTGTGAAAAAAGCTTTCGGCTTCCCTAAAGTAATTTTTCATTTTAGACAAACATGGTTAATGTGAAATGTGTGTGTGTGTGTGTGTGTGTGTGTGTGTGTGTGTGTGTGTGTGTGTGTGTGTGTGTATGTGTGTGTGTGAACATGAGCCATTTCCCATTTAATGACCCTGACAGACTGACAGAACCATGTAAGCAAGGACAGGTGCATTTCTGTATTGTTATACGGTTATACAAATAAACTCTCTTAAATTCTTAAAAAATACCAGGTTACTGTATGTATGTGAATTGTTGTTTTTTTTGTAAAATAAACCATTTTAAACCATATCAACTTGTTGCATTTTTAGCAGACAGTTTGCTTTGATGATTGCAAAAACAAAAAAAGCCCTTTATCTTATATATATATATATATATATATATATATATACATATACATAAATAATAGTATGTTGCAGTCAAACCAATGCAGTATATACTGCACCCCCCCCCCCCCCCCCCCCCAATTTTTTCTATCACAGTATCATACCATATACCCAGTGGTAGCACTTCTTTAATAAATACATCAGTATTTCATATTGTTTCTATAACCTTTATTAAATTTATAATATATATAAAATATACATTCATATTTTTTTTCTAAATGTTCCTAAAAGATATCAAGCAAATATAGCAAATTTGAATATATATATATATATGTGTGTTTCTTAGCTTGGAGCCAGCACTTCACAAGCTTCCTTCAATGCAGGACTGAAAGTTTCTCAGTAAGGAGGTCTCTTCTGGTCTGTATATCTGTTTAGAAGAGATCTTGAGTAGGATCCATTCTCTCTCACATCACGACGCCTCTTTGATGAGGATTCAGGGATTGGTGACTGGGATCGACGGCTGTGGTTTGGACGCAAAGATCCGGTTCCATTCCTAAAATGATTCACCTCCTGTGTGAGAAAGAATCCTGGAATAGTTCTGAAATGAAGATGCAGAAGATGAACTACAAGAAGAAACAGGGCTTAAGGTCTTACTTGACGCAAAACATCAGGAGAAACATCTGACTGTCTGCAGGTTGGACAAAGGTGTCCATCAGACTCCAGCAAAAACGTTCTGATACCTGAGACCAAAAGATTGTCAGAAACAGCCTGTTTGCTTCTGAATGATGTCTGGTGGATCTGGTTCTGCAGCAGGGAATCATCACAGCATCAGTCAGCAGATCCTTACAGATCCGACAGAGCAGCATGGAGGGAACTGGATCAGATGAGGAGGAGGATGGGGATGAAGGCTCACTCTGGGGTGAGAAGGGCGGCTTTTCTTTCTTCCCAATCGCATAGGCCTCACTGAACAGATCAAACACGACATGATCCAAACACAACAAGACTTTAACAAACACTAGAACCTGCAAGTACAGTAAACTCACGCATCCATCATGGGAATGAAGTATTTCCCACTGCTTCCATCATGACTCCCTTTCTGTCAGGATCATCCACCTCCACCAGGAACCTACAAGGAATCCCTGAGCATTTCTGTATGCGTTTATGAGGAGCAAAACTTTTGTTCTGTGAATTCATGAGTGACATTCATACTCTGAGCAAACAAACAGAATAATGAGGAAAAGAGCTCAGGTTCCCAGCAGCTGTGGTCTCTTAAAGCCCAGTTACCCAAGTGCTCGGGGAGTTTTTAATGTGATGTCCAGGAATTCAAAAGTGGAAACAGATAGTAGTTTGGTGGAATCAGTCCGACAAGCTTCATCACATCACTGATGAATGTTAGAACCATGAGCATCTCTCATATTTCACAGATTCAGACACTGTCAATGTCTGAACACTCACCTGTTGGAATAATAGCACAGACTGGACTGGTACATCACAGCTTTGAGATTGTCCTCCTCTGATGCATTTGCCTCGGCCGGATTCTCAGTCCGTTTCGCAGGCATTTTCATGTTTTAATGTTTAGCACTAAGACACTCAAACCTCCTTGAAGAAGCAAAGTGTGTTTGTCATTTTGGGATTTATGCTCACTTTTAATCAACTTCACTGTACAGTTTGAAGACTGGAAAAATTACCGAGATGCACAGAGACATGAATGGGATGCTACAGAAACCCAATCAGAATGAACATGCAGGGCCTTGATCGTCAGGGAATTAACGATAGTTTTACTGTATAATGATGCATTAATTGCAACAGCAAATGTGGTTATTCATGCAGAAAAAGTAAAGTAAAATTGTACAATAGTGCATATAGAATAAAGATTTAATTTAAAACCATTTAGTTTAATTGGGCTTACCTTCGATTTGCAACAAGCAAACAGCTTTTCCTGACAGTTTGATCAAAAACTGTGTAACATTATAAAACATAGCAAACGTGTTTATCTGTGATGTACTGGAGGAGCCAGTCACCGATCCTCCATATGTTAGAGTACAAAAATAACCGTGGGAATCAAATATTTGATGAAGAACATTTCCAAAGAGAGTTATTAAACATGAAGACCAATGCAAACCCTTTTCTATACTGTTTGTGAAGATCCACATGATGGTTCAGACCGATTACTGCAAAACCAAACAGCAAATGTTCAAATGACAAAAACTCCAATGAGACTTATGATTCTTCATATTACATCTAAATGAAAGTTGTGTTCACATCACGTGAATTACTTGACAAATCTTTTGCTTGTGGATTTCAGCCCAACAGCAGGGAGTCATCCGTCTGATGATGACTGACGTGTTGTTGGGAATGAGTGCTTCATCATCAGTGTATTCTGACATAAAAAACACCAATAAGACCACCAGTTTCACTCACACTCACAGTACCATAGTATTCTTTGAGTGCCATTAAATATATCAAAAAATATATCACGCTTCATGATTTGGCATTTTAACTCTGTCAGAGTGATGTGAAGGCCTTCACACAGGACTGTGTCGTGAGTGAGTTTACTTCAAAACTTATAATGAACACAAGTCATGTCGAAACGGTTAGTGTGTCAGATTTCACTGCACAAAATAAAACTGGTCTAAATGATAACAGTAGATTAATTCAGCGATCAGCTCAATAATTGTCGTAAGATGCTGATGAGAGTCAGGTTTACAGAAAACACCAACAGAACATTGCCATGGATACTGATGAAACGTATTGTCATGAAGCACCCGAACCCTATGACCTGAACGGTAAAGAAAAAAAAATCCATCAATACTTAAAGGGATAGTTCACCCAAAAAAATAATTATGTTATTAATAACTCACCCTCATGTCGTTCCAAACCGTGAGACCTCCGTTTATCTATGGAACACAGTTTAAGATATTTTAGATTTAGTCCGAGAGCTCTCAGTCCCTCCATTGAAACTGTGTGTATGGTCTACTGTCCCGGTCCAGAAAGGAAAGAAAAAAAACATCAAAGTAGTCCATGTGACATCAGAGGGTCAGTTAGAATTTTTTGAAGCATTTTGATACATTTTGGTCCAAAAATAGCAAAAACTACGACTTTATTCAGCATTGTCTTCTCTTCCGTGTCTGTTGTGAGAGAGTTCAAAACAAAGAAGTTTGTCATATCCGGTTCACGAACGAATCATTCGATGTAACCGGATCTTCTTGAACCAGTTCACCAAATCGAACTGAATCGTTTTAAACGGTTCACGTCTCCAATACGCATTGATCCACAAATGACTTAAGCTGTTAACTTTTTTAATGTGGCTGACACTCCCTCTTAGTTAAAATAAACCAATATCCTGGAGTAATTAATGTACTCATTAGTGTTGGGCGATATGGTCATTTTTCAAATCGTCATATCGTCAGCCGGTGAGATCGACGATACACAATATTATCGAGCATGGGTGGAGCAAGAGAGAGACTCTTTGTTCTTGTCATAGCATAACTATTGGGTGTTTTAAACCGCGCAGGTGCGAGAGAGCCTATGGAGTCAGCAATAATAAAAAAAACAGTACTTTCAAACATACTGACTGATTTAACTAACGTTAAATATAAAAATACTGTATTTAAAACAGCTAGTTCATACATAGTCGGACGCAACTGTCATATCGCACGTTCGCATCTGCGCAGGGAAGTTATCAGTCTAAATGTTCTGCAAAATCAGTCAACGGTGAAAATCAATAGCAGATTTCATTTAAAGTCCAACAGTTAAACACTAATATTGGGCATAAATGAACATTTAAATATAAAGTATTTAAAACAGGTAAGTTGATATATTTGTAGTAAAGTTGAATTGAACTGATGCATCAGTCATACAGCGCTCCGGACCGCGCGCCTCATGTCGAGTCTGACGCACCGCCATAGAAACAAGAATGAGATGCATTCTAACATAACTGTGGCATTAAACTCAGTTAGTGAGGGCTCGTTTAATATATTGCACATACAGTATATAGGCCGTTTAGATTACTTGTTAAAGTGCAATGAAATACCTTATATCCGCAGACGATGTAAGTCTGTTTGTGGATGGAGACTTTGTAACGGCCAAAACTATGTATTTTGCATGCATCACATTATAGTGTGGTGTGCATGAAAATAATAACAAGGCTGCAGAGCAAACTTATCATCCATAGTGGTTCTCACGTAGTCCTTCTACGTCATCACCACATAGTGTGTTTTATAAGTTAAGTGATCAGTCTTTAAGAAAAGGTCTACGTGAGAACCATGCACTATGGATGATAAATTCACTCTGCCGCCTTGTTAATTATTTTGTCTTTACTTTATTTGTGACACCAAGAAAGAGTTAATCTCTCATGTATGAGAAGAGCACGTTGCCGTTTACCAGCCATTAAATGTGTGGGACACCAACTCGTTGTTTTCTATCTCTTTCATTTCATAGATTTAACTAATTATCCGAGTCAAAGCATTACAACTTCACCGACTACATGCTCTAATCTGCCTGCGCGTGCGAGGTGTGTGTGTGAAATGCGGGCAGTGAAATTAAGTGAAATAGCTGGGCAGTTTAGAAGCCAAATTATAATAAGCAGCCTAATAAAAATAAAAATAATAGTTATTATTACTATAATCTAATACATTAATAGGAAAATGAGCCTAATATCGTCTTGACTATCGACAGAGAATTCTGCTTATGTCGATATCTCTGACGATCGTCGATACACGATACTATCGTCTATCGGCACAACCCTAGTACTCATACAGTACACTGACTGAACTTCTGTGAAGAGAGAACTGAGGATGAACACCGAGCCAAGCCAGATAACGAACAAAAGATTGACTCGTTCTCGAGTCAAGAACCCGTTGCATCAGTTTTCGGATCAAAAGTACTTCTTTCGGACAGTTCGATTCAATAAACCTGTTGAAGAAAACGGTTCTTTTGCGCTCGACATAATAGCGTCATTGGCGATGATTGCCCTTGATTCAAGCCTTCGTTTCACCCGCGCTCATAACACTAGCACAGAATCAGTTCAGAATCAATCACCAAAAGATTCAGTTCGGTTCATGTGCTCTGTGTGTCAGTCAGCTTCACGCTGAATCACACATGCGCAGTATCATCAGCTCCTCGGTTTTCGAATCGGACGCGTCTGACAGAAACGGTTCCCTCTGATGTCACATGGACTACTTTGAAGATGTTTTTATTACCTTTCTGGACATGGACAGTATACCGTGCACACAGTTTCAATGGAGGGACTGAGAGCTCTCGGACTAAATCTAAAATATCTTAAACTGTGTTCCGAAGATGAACGGAGGTCTCATGGGTTTGGAATGACATGAGGGTAAGTTATTAATAACAACATTTTGATTATTGGGTGAACTAACCCTTTAATAAATAAGCACTGGTACTTAATGGAAGATACTAGTATCTAAAAAATAAGTACTAGTAACATGAAAAAAAGATAGTACGGTTTATGGTTAAATGGTACAACGGCTTTCCATATCTCCACTACATACGATGAACTGATCGGTATAATGAAACTCAAGCGACACTGAACTCCAAATCCCATTTGATTCTTGACCGCTTTAAGTTTCCGTAGTCTCTGGTTCAGGCGGGTTATGTCTTTACCCAGAATGCACCGCTGATCGTCACGACGCCATCTCAGACGTGCGCGCGCGGCGAGGAGAACGACAGTCGATGTTGTTAACGTTCTCTTCGTTTTGGTAGCATTGGTTTAACTTGATTCAAACATGTAAGTTATACTTCCTGTCAAAGATATACAAAAATACTCGGTATGACTCGTACAAAGGGAAAAACGAAACGGAAATCTCAACGTAATTGACACATGTAGCACGTTAGCATGCTAGTCATTCAATCTTTAAAAGGCAAACTCTTGCATTTAATCGCGGGTGTGAGCAAATATGACCATTTATCCGATTTCTTAAAACTAATTCAATAAATATGCAGTTTAAACATATAAGGATAGTCCAGGTGTGCTGCTGTTGATGATTTGACCAGTGTTTTTAGCACAAGCTAAGCGCACGAGCAGCAGCACGAACATAAACAAATGAATGTCGATTTACTCTAAAGCTATTTAAAACCTCAAAGCTAACACAAGAACACGTCGAAAAGACTTATTCATGGTTGTAATGTGCTATTCTGCTGAAAGTGAAAGTGCCGACTCAATTAAAGTTAGTATAATAACACGAACAATAATTGACATTGAGGACTTGCTACATGAGCAATATGACATACTGATGTTCTCTATGTTGTATCTATTAGAGTCTGTCAGAAGCGTGTCATAATGCAAATCAAAAGGTTGTGCCCTTTATTGAATCTGTTAGTTTGTGTAATAGTGTTGTTACGCTATTGAAGCAGGTGTTGTGTCTGTGAGCACAGATGTAATAGTAATAGTGTTTGTGCTTGCAGTGTGATGGGGGTGAAGGCACAGCGTCCTCGCTGCTTCTTTGACTTTGGCATCAGTAATGTGCCAGGTGAGACTCTATATGCACAGCTGCTCTTCAGGACCAGAAAATGTGGGATGTTTCTCTGTATGATCATTTTCTCCTGGGTTTCCTTCCTGCAGCAGGACGAGTGGTCGTGGAGCTGTTCTCTGAGGCGTGTCCTAAGACATGTGAAAACTTCCGCTGCCTGTGCACAGGTGTTTATGGATTGACATCTCTATCTATTAATTTTATTTATTTAAAATTACTTAAAGGGTTGGTTCACCCAGAAATGATAATTATGTCATTAATGACTCACCTTCATGTCGTTCCAAACCCATAAGACCTCCGTTCATCTTCAGAACACATTTTGGTCCAAAAATGAATGCTAAATGCAATAAAATCTTGTGTTTATGCATTGTGGGGGTTTTCTTTCATCTCTCTCTCCAGGTGAGAAAGGAATTGGCAAGACCACCCAGAAACCCTTGCACTACAAAGGAAGTCTGTTTCACAGGATAGTAAAGGACTTTATGATACAAGGAGGAGACTTCAGTGAAGGTATTTCAGACTTCTGCTGTTTTTTATGATGTATATCCTATGAGCGTTGACATTTGACAGAAGTGTTTGCCTTTACAGGGAATGGCAGAGGTGGTGAATCTATATATGGAGGTTTCTTTGAAGGTGAGTGTCCTTTTTCCACTTAATAAACATGTGCATATTAATAAAATATAGCATTTTTTGTTTTAGAAGATCCACAGTGATGTCCAATTTGTAAGTCGTTTGGTTGAGATGATTCTTCGTTGACCAAGTTCATAAATCACTGACTTCAATGGTCATCATGAAACATCTACATTTTTTTCAGTCTTATTTTAGCATTATTTAGACATATTTATTGTTTTTTTTTATATTATTGAATTAGCTTATATTCCTTATATAGGTTTTGTGCTTTTGTAAATTTTATTAGTTTTTCTTTAATTTCTATTTAGCTTTTGTATTAGTAATTTTAGAACATTTTCTTTTTAGGGTCTTTACATTTTTACATTTCATTTTGGGTGTATTTAAACCATTTTTAATTGATTTAGTTGCCAGTAACAACACTGATTTCAATATTCTGTCTTTTTTATTTTATTTTATTTTTTTGTCTAGATGAGAGCTTCTCAATGAAACATACCAAAGATTTCCTGCTGTCGATGGCAAACCGAGGGAAGGACACCAATGGCTCACAGTTCTTTATGTGAGTCTGGCATTAGTGCTTATTTACAGGGTTTCAGCTTTACATAGTTATCATTTTATAAAACTTTGTTGTTGTGAAAACCTGTATCTGACCTGTAAATCATGCTTTTTACAGTAATTTAACAGTTTAATATGTTACCATAGACATTTCTCTACCCTGCTCATATGGTATGAATTTTATTTGTGCGGGCCTTAAACAGTCTTAATTTTGAGCCTAATATACCCTGCTTTAGTGAGGCGTCACTACTGACCTGTTGGGTAGTGGATTGTAACATTCTGTTTGAAAATGGACAATGATCTGCAACTATTGTTTTCTTTTTTGCTGTCTAGATGCAGAATAAATGTTTATGTCCTCAGTGCATGGGTTTGGTCTTGAACTAGTTATGAACTGCAAGTGATAATGACTTGGATCGATTATGGTGTGCATTAATCACTGTTTTTGTGTTCGTTAGATTTATATTTACATTCTGCCTCACTGTTTTGTGTCCCTGACCATAGAACTACAAAACCAACTCCTCACTTGGATGGGTAAGTGTGCAGCACAATGTAATGTACCAACTAGGTAACATAAACAACATCTGCGGTGTTTAACGGTTTTTGTTGCTTTTCCCCAGAATTCATGTGGTGTTTGGTCAGGTGATCTCCGGCCAGGAGGTGATCCGGATGATCGAGAGTCAGAAGACAGATGCCAACAGCCGACCCTACGCAGAGGTCAAAGTGCTCAACTGTGGGGAACTTGTTCCAAAATCAAAAGGTGATATTGCATATTTTCTTTTCTCATGTTGAACGCTGGAAATGTTTCAATGTTTTACGATATTAGCTTTACCTTATATTTTTGTTGTGTACTTATGTAGAAATATGCTTCCTTATGGCCCCATGAAATTGGTTTTATTTTTATCCGAATTTTTGTAAAAAAAAAAAAAAAAAAAGTGTTTTACCCAGTTTAAATGCATTTTCTGGATTCTGTTTGTTTGTTTTTCTGTAAAAATTCTTCAAGATTTTGTTTTAAGCAAAATTTTAATAATCAAGAAGCATGTATAATTAAATAAAATCATTAAGCTTAGACACTTGAACAACAGTAAAAATATATATTATATGAATAATAGTTATTTGTGTGTGTATATATAATAAATATGTAGGGCTGTCGCGATAGTCGATAAATCAATTAATCGCACAATAAAAAAAAAATGAGCTCAATATTTTCGGCCGCGATCATTTTTTTTCTATTTTTATTTAAATAATGTAGCATGTCATGATGTGAAGTGGGGTTAGTCTGGAGCGCAGCCTGTGGAGAGCTCGCGGCAGAAAACAGCCTCTCTGATGCCACAGATGTCCCGGGAATAAAGAGATAACGTCTCGCTAGAGTGAGCAGCTTTGGGAAGCGCCTTTCATTTGCTTGTGGATGTTTGCGTCGCAAGCGATACAGCCATGTACTTGCACAACTATTGTACTTCATTGTAATACCGCGTAACATATTCCGCAAGTAAATTTGTTGCCCTTTCTGTCGAAATTGGCCTTATTTTCGCTCGTTTCATTTGGCTTGCTCAGCTAAATATGTGTAGGCGTGTGGTTGAGTATGTCAACGCACCCAGTTAACACACACACACGTTTTCTCCATTCCAAAGTGCTCGTGCAGTTGTGCTCCTGATGCGTCTGTCATTGCTTAGCGTCCATCAGCTGCAATATCCGTTACAACAAGGAAATGTCAGTAATGGATTTCCACCACCGAAAAACCCTTGCTGTAACTCTGCTACAAGATTAATTTACGAAGAAAAGTAAAATAAAACTCTGCAGTGTTTTGGTGCACCCCGTTTTTCAAAAATAACGGCTATTTTTACCTTGAAGGAAGCTGATTGAGTTTGTTCTTGTCACATGACCTGGTGCGCTTGCATCATTCTGAACAGCTGAGATGTTTTTAACTAGATGTGATGCGGTCGCGCCTGGGAAAAAAACGAGTTATCGTGACAGGCCTATATATATATACACAGTCATTATTATTTGTGCAAATTTATCAGAAATAGTGATACTCAAATGAAGAACCAAAAGTTTTATAATTTTTACGTTATTCATTTTGTAGTGACTTCGTCACACAAAACTAAAGCATTCAGAGCCACTGTCACTTAATTACGAATAGAGAAATGAACTTCTAAGTGGGTACAATCAAGGCATTTAAATAGTGATACAATTTACTTATTTATGACTATTCTAAAAATAGACTTGATGTTAATAAATCCAACAGAATGTTCCTATAAACTTTTATTAATAAAAATTATAATTGTTAGTGGGGAAAAAAATAATTTAGCATCTCAAAGAGATCACACTTTAATTTAATCTTGGTTTAATCCTACTTGAAAACATTTTCCCAGTCAAATTATGAAAGTGTGTTTTTAAAGTATTCACATTCTGTCATCCAGCAAAGAAAGAAAAGAAGAAGCATCAGTCATCCAGCGAGAGTGATGGTGACTCTTCCTCAGACAGCTCCACAGACTCAGAGGAATCAGAGAAGGAAAAGAAACGGCGCAAGAAACATAAGAAGGAACACAAGAAAAAGAAAGAACAGAAACACAAGAAGAAAGACAAGAAAGGGTACAGTTACCTTTTACACATTTATGATGTGAATCTTTCACCTTGCAACAACGCTAATATAAAATGCTTGAAAATGTGACATATTTACTTTCCACATGTGTTGAGCACATCATTACTAAAAGCTCAACGCAGTGCCATAATGATCAGAAATGTCTGAAATAATTTTGCCAGCCAATAATTTGTGTTTATGGTCAGTGTTGTTGAAAGTCAATTTTAATGTAGTCTATTTTCATCTATCTTTGTCTAGTTTTACTCGTGGTTTTTAAGGATAAGGGCATCTGCCTGATTTGACTAGACTGTAGAGTTTGTTTGGATGCACAGCCTGTGACGAGCAAAATGAGATTTAAAAAATGTACATACACTACATATCCACAATAATTCTACAGTTAATTTCATTGTATTATTTGCACATAGTACAAGGATAAGTGTGAGAATTTTAACGTCTTTTTCTGTAGGTCTGATGAGGAAGAGGCTGATCCCCAATCCTTGTCGACCGTCCGCCCAGAGGAAGTCCCGCCCATTCCAGAAAACCGCTTCCTAATGAGGCGAAGCCCCCAGAAGGCCAAAGAAGAGGAGCAAGGGAAAGAAAAGGAGGACTCTGGGAAAGACAGACAAAGAGAAAGAGACCGGGAGAGAGAGAGGGAAAGGGACAGGTAGGATGTGATATTTGAACACTTCAGTAATGTTGTGGGGGATTATTTGTTGTACAAATGAAATGTTTGTTGTGTGATTTTATTATTTTCCTCTCGGGTTCATAACTTGTAAATTCTATTCCAGACCCATGACAAACTCACGGCCAACCCGCACGAGACTGGTGATGACCAGGTCAGGGCGCAGAATTAAAGGAAGAGGACCGAGGGTGAGAGAATAAATTTGATTTGCTTTGAAAGGCAGATCACTAGAGTTAAAATTTTAATACACTCAAAGTTTGGGGTTGGTAAGATTTCTGAAAGACATCTCTTCTGCTAAGCAAGCCTGCATTTATTTGGTCAAAAACGTTAAACGTTAATATTGTGAAATTGTTAATATTGTGAAATTTAAAATTTTTTTAATGCATATTACCATTTCATTTATTCCTGTGATCAGAGCTTTATTTTCAGCATCATTCCTCCAGTCTTCAGTGTCACATGATCTTCAGAAATCATTTGAATATACAGATCTGCTGCTCAAGAAACATTTCTGATTATTATCAATGTTGAAAACAGTTGTGCTGCTTCATATTTTTGTGAAAATCGTTATGCATTTACATTACATTTACATTTATTCATTTAGCAGACGCTTTTTATCAAAGGCGACTTACAAATGAGGACAGTGGTAGCAATCAAAAACAACAACAACAAAAAAAAATATATATGTATGTATGTATGTATGTATGTGTATATGTGTGTGTATATGTGTGTGTGTATGTATATATATATATAGAATAGAAAGTTTCAAAGAATAGCATTAGTTTTAAATAGCTTTATTTTTATTTATTTTTGTCTTTTACTTTTGGTCAATTTCACTCTTCCTTGCTGAAAAAAAAAATCACTGTTCCCAAACTGTTGAATAATGCATGTTTTGTTTTAATGTTATCTAACTTTTATTATTTATTTCTGTAGCGCTACCGGACACCATCTAGATCTCGCTCGCGTTCATGGGATCGGTTTCGCCGGAGTGAGACGCCTCCACACTGGAGACAGGAAATGCAAAGGACACAGAAAGCTAAACCCAACACAGCCGCAACCCAGGAACGATGGATCAAGGGGGACAAGTATGTGCAGTTTTACAGTGCATACAAACATTGCATCCAGAATTCATGCAATGAGAAGTTCATAAACTTGATTTGTTCACTCAAAAGTGAAATCGTTTACTTGCCCTTGTGCTGTTCTTAAACATTACTTGCACTCATGTTATCTATATTATGTATTTTTTATTTTTCAAATAAATATCATTTTTTTCGTACTTGAAAAATCTTTCATGTATTTGTTTTATTTTATTTTTCCCAGAGGCGATATGTCAGAGGTAAAGACACAAGCCAATGAGCCAGCCACCGAGAACAAAGCTGCACGGCAAGAAGAAGCAAAAAAGAAGTCTGAACGAGAAAAGAGAGATGCAAAGCGGGACAAATCGCACAGTCCCTCCCGAGGAAGAGACAGGAAGAGGGACAAACATCGCTCCAAAAGCAGAGATAGGGATGCACGGAAAAAGACAGATGATGATGCAGTAAAAAAGAAAGCTCGCAGTCGGAGCAAGAGCAAAGAAAAGAAGAGAGAGAAGGAAAAGCACAGCAAAGCGGATGATAAGCGAGGACGCTCAAGCAGCAAAGACAAGAAAGAGAAAGATGCCAAAGAGCGAGAGAAGGAGGGTGAACAAAAAGACAGAAGCAAAGAAAGAACCAAACATCCTGAAGGGAATGATAAGGATAAGTTGAAGGATGTGGAAAAGAAGAAGAATGGAGAGCAGCGACTTGACCGATCTAGAAGCAGAGAAAAGGTTCGTGATGCATCACGCCGGTCCAGATCCAGAGGCCGCGACAAGCATGGCCAATCACATGAGCGAGGCCGTGACCGACGCCACAGCAGCAGTCGAGACAGAAGATCAACTCGCCGGTCGAGAAGCAGAGAGCCAGACAGACGAGACCGCGGGAGAGACGCAGAAGACAGAAACAAGAGGAAGAGTACAGACGAGTCAAAGAGCAAAGAGAGCAGAGGACGAGACAGGAGCTCCCAGAGACAGAGAAGCCGAGAGCGAGATGATCGACAGAGCGGCAGGAAGAAGAAAGAAAAGAGTGACAGTGGAAGCAGCGATTCAGAGAGCGATGCCGAGAAACAGAAGAAAAGAAAAAGGAGCGAGAGTCCGAAATCTAAAGAGAGAGCGAAGGACAAATCTAAAAGTCCAAGTAAAAATGCGAAGAAAAAGGACTCCTCTTCCAGTGACAGCGACTGAGAGACTGCATGTACCACCCTGTTTATTTGTTTTCTTTTTCCCCATCAGTGACTTACTGTACAACGACTGATACAAAGAGACTTATTTTAGTCATCGTGTGAACCAGACATGCCCTTGTCCTGAACGCCTGGAATATTTTTTTCTACCAGTTACCAGTTGCATCCTCATTTGTTTAAGTTGAATCAGTTATATTTGTCCAACTTTTATCAGATATTTGTTTTCATTTTCTTGCCCATATCCGACAAACGTTTAGTGAAATTGGTTGCTTAACTGCTTTTCTGTCTGATCTGAGCTGTGTTTTTTAAAAGGGGTTTGTTGGCGACATGTTTGAGTACCTTAAAGATTTGTAAGGGCTTTATGTTTGTAAAGAGATGGCAATGTTAGGTTCTGTTGAATTTGACAAATAAAAATTGATACTGAACCTGTGAACTCCACTTTCAGTGGTCCTGTTGATTGAAACCTGTTCCTAATTTCTTGAAGTGACATTAGGAATTAAGGATGCCGCATTTATTGGTAGAGATTTTTTTCATTGATTTGCTTTGGATATTTACACATTTAACCTATTTTTAGATTTAGGTATTTTAACATTACAGTAAACCTTTATAATCATTATTAATTTCATAACATATTAAATGTAATCTTTATTGAATATAAAGTGATTTTATTTTTCGGTTCTACCATTGTGTGTTAATTATTAGCATTTCTATATATTTCATGCACTGCTCAGTTGTGAGATCGAGGTATTTTTCTTCCATAACTTTTCTTTCAGATTTTTGGAAAGAAAACATCCAAAATACACACTGAATAAAATGCATCTGTAGATTTCAATTAGAAATGATATCTTTAAAAGATCGTCTCGAAAGTTTATTAAATATTATATAATGTCTACTAATCTTTTCAGCCCTGCTTGTAATGCAAGACATTTGTCGTAATGTATTGATTAATCAGTTATGGTGATATCTTTTTTTTTCCTCTTGTATTTGAGACATTTTGCTGATATCTGAATGTGTGGTTTTATTTAATAGATTTATGACTCTACTATTCAAAAATATTTTACTAGCAGTGTCTATATTTCAACAAGTAGCTAGACAATTCCGTTCTCATCCGGAATAAACTGATTAACTTTTTTAAACAGAAAGCAAGCACCCAAGTGCTTACGATTCGAGTGACCAATCAGAGCGTCGCAAGACGTTTGAGTGGCGTGAGCGGTGGCCTATCAGAGACGAGCCATCACTTGAGGGGCGATGACTCATCATGCTTTGTGTTATAAGCTATGGTTATAAGCAAGTGAATCGCTAACGAAGTAGGATAACTCAGTCAAGCTGCAGCTTCAGGTCAGTGTATATTTGATTTGTTTACGTGCATCTCGTTACTTTACCTTCTGATAAAGATATGTTGAATATCGAACATCTGTTTGTCGGTCATTATGTCAATACTGGGTTTTTTTTTTTCACAGGATGAAAACCTTAGTAGTGTTCGACTTCGATCACACTATAGTGGATGACAACAGCGACACATGGGTGATCCGCTCCGCTCCTGAGCAGACGTTACCGGACTGGCTGAAGAAGTACTACCAGAGAGGCCGCTGGACCGAGTACATGTCTCGAGTCTTGACCTACATCGGTGACCAGTCCGTGCGGCCGGAGCACATGCGCGCGGTGATGGAGAGCATCCCGTTCACCGACGGCATGATCGAGCTCCTGACCTTCATATCTGACAACAAGAAAGACATCGACTGCATCATAATCTCCGATTCCAACAGCATCTTCATAGACTGGGTTTTGCATGCATCAGGGTTGAAGTCTGCTGTGGATGACGTCTTCACCAACCCTGCCAGCATCGATGCGCGCGGCTACATGACCGTGCGCTGCTTCCACGCGCATGACTGCGAGCACTGTCCTCTAAACCTGTGCAAGAGGCGGGTGCTGCATGATTTCAAAGAGAAGCAAGCTAAGGCTGGTGTGCATTACGAGAGGATTTGCTATATAGGAGATGGAGGAAATGACTTTTGCCCCATTAAAGAATTGAAAGAAGGGGATATTGCAATGCCTAGGAAAGGATTCACCCTTGAGAAACTGTTGTGCAAAGCCCTTTCAGAGGGTTCAGAATCACTCCCGGCGAAAATCATGCCCTGGGCTAGTGGCAATGAAATCTTCAGGGAACTAAGAGCTCTGATTGAGTAATGAAGTATTGTAGCCAGTATTGAAACTACAGTCTCACTGAACTAAATGAATAGCACGTTTATTCTGCAGTAAATGCATTATGTGCATCCTACTATAGCTCATTTCCCCCTTTGACTACTTGATAAACTAATTTGGGCATGGTGTAATATCTGTCACAATTAAGTTTACGTTTTGGTAGCGGTGCACATTTTAAAATTAAATTTTTAGCAGATTTACATCTAATTGTCATTGAGATTTAAATCATAAAATAAGCTCACTGTTTGGATTTATATAACAAATAATTTAACAGTTTGATGTGCTTAATATTGAATTCATTGAGGTTTGCTGCAGAACGTTAAAATGAACAAATGTAAATGTGTTAACATGCTAGCTAAATATTTATTCCAAAATATGCATGATGAAAAATACTACGCCAATAAATACAATTATGGTCATGAATTAATGCAGCCTGAATGGGACACTGCGGTTTGGTATGACTATGAAATGAAAATAGTTTAATATTTCAATGCAGAAGAAAAAAAAATGGATCATATTATTATTAATGGCAACCCTATTCTTCTTGTTAGTACCATATTTGCATATACAGTGGACCCCAAAAGTCTGAGACCGCTAGCAGAGTTTTTATTTTAGAGATATATATATATATATATATATATATATATATATATGTAAGAAAATTTACTTTACAAATTGTCAGAAATTGAAAATGTAATTTCCTATAAATTTTTCTGGCATTATTATTACTGAAGCACTTACATTTTTTATTTATTTTCAGATTGTCAGTTTGGTCTCAGACTTTTGGACCGGACTGTTTGTTTCAGTGATGTTTCTAAAGAGTCCTGGTAACAGCAGTTTGGGATGACTTTATATCAACAGTGTTGTGAATGTTTGTTCCTGAATGAGCTTGAATTTAGATGGGCATTATACATGCAGCCTGAGTCTTGATTCGGACTGTTGTATTGAAAGCAGATGGATGAAAGGAGAACAAGGACTCTTGGTTTATAAATGCCAGAGAAGCTTGCATTTCAGAAAAGTTATATAACTGGAGCATCGCCATATTCCCCTCAACTCAGACCTTGTTCCTATTAATATTTACAACAAATCTTGTGTCCTTTGTACTTGTGACACACAAGCCATTCACATGTTTAGTGTCTGATTATAAAGGAATGTAGTAGTAAGTAACAGATCCGCACACCGAATAATCTCCCATTCAAAAATGTTTTTTTAGTGACGTTTCGGGCCTCACATGGCCCTCCTCAAACTCACTTATAAAAAAACATTTTTGAATGGGAGCTTATTCGGTGTGCGGATCTGTTACTTACTACTACATGGATTATACTTGTGATCCAGCACCCGTAATGAAAATAAGATGTGCGTGATTTACTCCTGTGGATTATAAAGGAATAAATAAATTACTAATAAATAAATTAAGCCATAATTAAGTTATGGCTTGCTTTTTGTTTCTTTGAATAAATGATTGCATCTGAAATGGAAGTTAAACTAAACCTAGATAGCAGTCATAATATAATGAAGTTGATGATGTAATTAAGCCACAGGATCTGGCAGCACAGACCTCTTAATCTAAACCATTAGTTAATTACAGGTTATATGATGTGTTTTTTTTATGCAGCCGGCTTATTGCTTTTGCAGTGCAAAAGGTTGTGGGTTCGATTCCCAGCGAACAGATGTTAGGTAAAAAATGTTAGCCTGAATGCACTGTAAGTTGCTTTGGATAAAAGTGTCTGCTAAATGAATACACACACACACACACACACACACACATATATATATATATATATATATATATATATATATATATATATATATACACATACACACACACACATATACATATGTGTGTGTGTGTGTATAATATTACAATTTACAACAATATTCCAATATTCTTTTACTGAAATGACACATTTCAAAATAAATGCATGAAACGCCTTTTAATAAATCACCTGTTTTAGTTTAGTAGTAGTACAAAGGAGCATGGTAAAACTAATGAAGTAATTTTAAATCGCTGAAAAAAAATATTTAAAAAGAGCTGCTCAACGTTTATGTAAAAATACAACAGTCAGGAAATGAACTCATTGGCGATGCGAAAGCTGAGAGTATTGGGTTACATAAATTACAGTACTGTTCAACGGTTTCAGTGTCTCCTATTCCACCATGGTTTTTCCCTATACCAGATGTAGATTTAGGCATTCATAAGGAAATCAAAAGTAAGTCAAAGGGAGTAGCAGTGAGGGATATTGTTAAATATTATCTTGATATGCATTTATCTGACTATACATTCATATTTACAGATGGTTCTAAGGATCCAAAGACAGGACACGCTGGGTCAGCAGTATATATTCCAAAGAATGGGGTAGTATGTCAGGAAAGAATAACAGATAATTTATCAGTATACACAAAAGAGCTGGTTGAAATTTTGTTGGCCTTGGAATGAGTAGAGGGAAATGAGTTAAATAACTCAGTGATTATATCTGATAGTTATTCAGCTTTAGAAAGCATGAAAACTGGGAAATCTATAAGAAATGATATAATTCATAAAATTTGTATGGTTTTGCATAAGTTAAATGCAAAGGATTTAAAAATCAGGTTTCTCTGGGTACCTGCATGTTGGAGTGAAAGGGAATGAGGAGGTTGATAAACTTGCAAAACAAACACTGGAACACAATAGAATATAACAAGTTCCATAAGGTAAATCTGAAGCTAAAACATTCATTAAAGCATATGCAAGATCAAAATGGCAGGAGTATTGGGTGGATCAAGATAAAGGGAGGCATTTATATAATATACAACCAGAAGTGGATATAGGAAGGACAGAGTGTAGGAGTAGAAGAGAAGAAAGTATAATTACACGGTTAAGAATAGGACACACGGGGCTCAATTCTTCATTGAAGATAATAGGGAAACATCCAACAGGGAACTGCCAATATTGTAGTCATTTAGAAACTGTAAAGCATATTTTATTTCAGTGCACAAAGTACAGCCAAGAAAGAAACCAGCTTTTTTCCAGTCTCTTAGAAGTGTCAATCAGAATAATTTTACAATGCAAGGTTTATTAGGGAAAGCATCCAGTAACATTTATCAATTTGTTATTAAGTTTCTTATAGACACAGACTTAGCCAGTAGGATTGAAATATTTTATTTTATTTTATTTATTTATTTATTTATTTTTAAGGCCCAATATCTCCTAATTCATACTCCAGCCCAGTCGGTGGCGGTAATGCACCGTTAAGTTGGTTTGCCAACCGCCATAAAAAAAAAAAAAAAAAAAAAGAAGAAGAAGAAGAAGAAGGAAATGAACTCTCTTTCCCATGATCCTACCCGTTCTCTGCGTGACGTCATAACACCGCGACGCCAACCCCACGCTTCACGTTCGGAGAGCGTTTGGTGTGTTGTTTGGTTGAGATTAGCCAGAATCAAAACGCAGGTAAAGTAAGTTTGGTGTTTTTGCAACATTGCTTGTTTGTCTGTTGTTTATAGTGTTGCAGTGCTTCAAACAGCACAGCAATGACAGATTGGGCGCGCAATGTTTGTTTAGTGTCCTTCTTTAACATGTGGCGCGTGCTGCGTACATTGCTTTATACAGATTTATAACAACTATTTACTGAATTTATAAGCTACAGAGAGATGATTCTTTAGTGCTATGTAACACTGGATTTATTCACTTCAACAGTCAGCAGCACTCAGTTTAAAACAGAAGCTGAATTCAACACGTGCTTTGACAATCACACACTTCAGTTCACACACATTTCTCATCAGTCTTTTACTTAAACTGTTATGCTGATAATATAGATTTGTGTTGTTACTTTTATACAAAGTGCAAAACAGAAACATTTTAAATGCTTACAGACTTTATAGAAAGAAAGGAAAAAGTTATTCATATTCATTATTATTTATTTCTCATCCTAACAGAGATGGCAGACAATCAGGAAATGTCTCTTCTGGAGAAGAAGGTGGTGGAACAGATTGAGGTGAGATGAGTGTCATAAATAGGTTTATTGTTTTAAATTCAAAGTATTCATTCAAATGACTGACATGAATGTCAATGATTCTGTGTGTTCAGTATTATTTTGGGGACCACAATCTCCCTCGAGACAAGTTTCTGAAGGAGCAGCTGCAGTTAGATGATGGCTGGGTCACTCTGGAGACAATGCTGAAGTTTAACAGGTAAAACATTACAAGAGAAATGCATCATGCTTCTGCAAATGTCAAAATGGAAACAGAGTTTTCACTCTTTCACAAATTAAGTCCATTGAAAGAGTGTAAAATAGACCAGCAAGTCTTTATTTTGTAAAGTATGACATTGCGTTCAAAATATATTTTCTTCAGTATTTTTGTCATACAATACAAATACATAAAACAAGAAACATTAAGTTGATATGCAAGATAAAGATATCAAGTCTGAGGAATTGAACAAAATTAAGGGAGTTTATGCTTAAAAACTAGGAATAAAAACTTGTAAATGTGTTTAAATTAATTAGTTTTTTTTTCTGATCCAATTGATAGATCTTCTTTCTTTTAATGACTTTAGACATTTGCACTGGAAAATAAAATACTGAGGAAGACCATCACGTAAAAGAGTAAAAAGCAATGAAGATTGTTTTCAAACATTGACGTGTTGCTATTACAATTAATTGTGTGTGCATTTAGAGAACATACAGATATTGTATTCCCTTCAGTTTATTCCTCAAGTTTAATTTATCTGGTCTTAAAGAGACATAAAACCTGCAGAAACTCTGAATAATGTGTGTTTTCTTGGATCTCAGTGAACTGTTTTTGCATGCAAAAAAGAGCTAGTAATTAGAAATCTATTACTTTTTAAAAATTACACTCCACACACATCAGTTCACGTAGCTTTGGGCATCAGGGCTTTTGCTGCTGTTGTGTTCGTCTCATTTTGTGTTCGTCCTCACAGACTGAAGAGTCTCACGTCAGACGCAGCTCTTATTGTGGAGTCGCTGCAGAAGTCTAAAACAGGCCTCCTGGAGATCAGCGAGGACAAAACCAAAATAAGACGAAATCCCAACAAACCTCTCCCAGAGGACAACGAGGAATACAGGGATGCACTCAAACACAAATCTATCTACATGGTGAGTGAACATAAAGTCCCTATTTCACAAACAGCTTACAATAGCATTTTAACATGTCATCTTGTCCTTTTTGTTTTCTTGGACATTATTGTTTTTGTCAGCCCACTTGTTTCTGTTGGTTGACTGATGTTAATGTTTAAACTCAACAGAAAGGTTTTCCTCTTGAAACCACGCTGGATGAGATTAAAGAGTGGTTTGCAGATAAATGCACCGTCGAGAACATCTACATGAGGAAAGGAGCTCAGAAGACTTTCAAAGTAAGGCTTTTAAAGTGTAAGAGCTCTTAAAGTGACACAATAAGAAAACCATTTGGACAAATATATTTCAAAAAGAAAAATGCAGGAAATGTTTTTTTTTTAAGCCATCAGTAGTCAGACCAGTGTTATTTTAGTGTTATTAATATGCTGTTATTGTATTTATTAATATTTTGAATGTCATTTAATATAATTTTATTTTTAGATTGACGTTTATTCCTTATTGTAATTTTTCTATTTAGCATTAATTTAATTTTTTAATAAGTGAGGTAGATTTTTTTTTATTTTGAGCATTCATTTATTTTTTTATAATTTAGGTACACTGTAAAATAAATAAAACAATAAAACAGATAATTGTAATACAATTTACAAAAAAAAATAGTATTTCAGACTTCAAAATTTCATTTTAATATTTCATTTAATATATCACCATTTCTTTTTAGTTAACTGAAATTTATTAGCAGTTTCTGCAGCAAGGTGTTTTTTTTTTTCATTGTACTTCAAATGTATTTTATTTCAGGTATTTGCCAAGGCCAATTTTCTTATGTCGGTGTTTTTATTTATTTCAGCTTGATTTCAATCAATGAAAACAAATGTCTTTTTTTTTTTTTTTTTTTTTTAAAGTTAAAGACAACGGGACAAATAAGATTACAGAACTTGAAAACTGTACTTAGTGTAGTAAATCTATTTCACTTTGAGTAAAATATAAATGTTGTGTCTACCTAATCGATTCTTCCTGTTTCTGTTGCGGTCTGCAGGGATCGATCTTTGTGGTTCTAGCATCTGAAGAAGCTGCCAAGGCTTGTGTGGAGCGCACTGATGTCAAAGAGTACAAAGGGAATGAGATAATCGTCATGATGAAGTAAGTGTTTCACAGTCCGTTGCTTGTTTTCTTAGTAGCTGAATGGCTTTGAATATACTGGTGTGAGAGTTGTTAACCTTTAACCTCGTCTGTAGAGAGGCCTACTTTTCTAAAAAGTTTGCTGAGAGGAAGCAGAATCGTGTGGAAGCAAAAGCTAAAGCAAAAAGGTACTTCACAACACCGCTTTCAACAAAAAAGTAAGATGAAAGATGTTATAATTGGTAAATGTGCATTTCAGTGAAAAGGAGGGCAAGCAGAAACAAGCTGAAGAAGAAGAGCTGGTGAGTTCTCGCACAGAGACGCAAATGTTTCAGACGTGACGGTTTATAACAAGTGTGGCTCTTCTGTTTACCCAGAAATCCCTGAATGATCAGAAAGGCTGTCTGCTGAAGTTCTCCGGTGAGTTGGGTCAGACCTCGAGAGAGGATTTCCACGAGATCTTCTCCGATCATGCTCGGATCAAATGGATTGATTTCACCAGAGGAGCTAAAGAGGTGAGGAATGAACATGTTTCACAAATGATCTTCACATTCAAGTCTAGACAACATTATTTATTGGATGTTTGCTTAATCTGTTTGTAAAATAGCATTTTATCTGGTGTTGTATAGTTGTAATGTTGTAAGTTAAAGAGGCACACACATGTGCAAACAATCATATTTTAAAAGAATTTAATATATTGATATCATTTTAAAATGTACATGTAAATATGTTTTTGTAAATATATATTTTTTTGTCTCTTCTGTTCACCAAATCTGCATTGTTTGGTAAAAACAGTAATAATGTCTATTTTGTATATTGTGTATTAAAAAAAAAAAGTTGTGTATTGTTATTTCCTGTTTTCTTGTAACTGTCATTCTATTTGAAGCTTCTGTCACCAAAAACAAATTCCTCTTATGTGTAAACATACCTGACAATAAAGCTCTTTCTGATTCTGATTTTGTTTCTGATGTTATTACAATTTTAAATAACTCCTTTCTATTTGAATTCATTTTAAGATTTCAAATTTGAATGTTTCAGCATCATAACTCCTTCAGAAATCATTCTAATATGCCGATTTGCTGCTCCAGTAACATTTCTGATTATCAATGTTGAACACATTTTTTTTTTTTTTGATTCTTTGATTGAATAAAAAGTTCAAACTTAGTGAATCTTTAACAATTCAAAATGTTTCTTCTGACATGCTTTCTAAAAAAACAAAAGAAAAAAGCAGCTACCAGCCTCCATCAGCAGAATGAGTTATCTCCTTCATTAAATTCTTTGATATCCTCCTCAGGGCACGATCCTGTTCCACTCGGGCGCCCAGGAGGCCCTGCAGAAGGTCCGAGAGGCTCACGGAGGACAGGACCCCAAGGTTAAAGAGCAGGATGTTCAGTGGGAGGTACTGGAGGGAGATGTAGAAATGGAGATGCTGAAGAAAATCATCGAGGATCAGCAGGAGTCTATGAACAAACGTAAAGGAGGCAGAGGTAATCCAGAGGACACAGTGTAAACGCATTCAGGTGTCTGAGTCTCCCCATTGAACACAATGTGCCACGGCGTGTCCTGTGAGTGCAGGAGGTCACAGGGGTCGTGGACGAGGCAGGGGAGGACGCAGAGACCGAGGAGGAAGAGAACAGACCCAGTTCAAGGGAAAGAAGACCAAGTTTGAAAGTGATGAAGAGGGAGATGAAGGTAAAAGGGCCTTTCTTTTCTCCTTGATTGATGACAAACACACTGACAGACTGCTGTTGAAGTTTTTAATATAATATTGTAGTTTTAAATAAATATTTTCATTTAATTTTTCTTTGAGTAGTTTTTGTCATTTAAATAAAAATATTTAGAGGTGATACTTATGGCATAGTCTGGCAAAACTTATTATTGGTATAAACTACAATAATTTTTATAACTATTAAGCATATTGCAGCTTTTTTTTCTCAGCAAAGTCAAACTCATTTAATTTTATTAATCTAGAGAAAACAAAGATATTATATATTTGTACAAATATTGTAAAAATCAATTTTAATAAAATATAATTTTTGTGTGTGTGTATATACATACGCACGCATACATACATATGTGTCCCTGGAGCACAAAAAGCAGTCTTAAGTCTCTGGGGTATATTTTGTAGCAATAGCCAAAAAAACATTGTGTGGGTCCAAATTATCGATTTGCCAAAAATCATAAGGATATCAAGTAAATAAAAGATCATGTTCCATGAAAATATTTTGTACATTTCTTACCGTAAATGTCTAAACTTAATTTTTGATTGGTAATATGCATTGCTAAGAATTCATCCGGACAACTTTAAAGGTGATTTTCTCAGTATTTAAATTTTTTTTTGCACCCTCAGATTCCAGATTTTCAAATAGTTGTATCTCGACCAAATTATATATATATATATATATGAAAACGGTAATGTATTCCCTTCTTCTACAGAGCAAGCCAGTCAAAAGAAGAGACCTCTCGACTCAAATGGGGAAGATAATGAAGAGCCAGCTTCCAAACAAGTGAAAAGCGAGAACGGATCTTAAAGGCAAATAACTGTGGCCTTATTTTTCTATAGTAGATGTTCCCTAAAACCAAGAAACCTGGAAAATGCTTTCTCCGACCACTTCCTGCAGTTCCAACCGCTGCACAAAAGCTTAACGCCACACTTCTCCCCAAAACTGAAAAGGGCATTTTCTTTCTTTGAAGAAAACATACTGGAAGCCTTGATGTTGTTTATTTATATGCCAAACACACTTAAGATTGTTGGTATGATTTAAGATCTCATCTGCAACTCTATAAATGTGTCCTTTTCTAAATCTATTCATCTTAAACTGTGAGCTAGAAGCACTTCTATAACTCTAGACATCTTTGTGTTTTTCATTCCTTGAGTGCTGACAGTCTGCAGAATCTGCAACGATTGTGTTTTCAGCTTAATCAAGGAGCTGATTATCAGATCTGACAGCATTTGTTAAATGCAATACTCCATTATTGTAGAAATGTTTGAAACTTATAAGTGAACTTAAGGTTTTGACTGTATTTTTAGTCATTTTCCATTAACGAAAACTAGTTTTTCACCTGCTAGATTGTTCCATAGCTTTTGTCACTTGCACAAAATTAACATACGTGTGTGTGTTATCTTTGTTTCTTGTTATACGTTGCTGTGAAGTTGCTTTGAGTGGTTACCGAGGCATGTAGATGTGGAGGGGTTTTATTAAGGATTCGTTTTGACTGAATTTTTTTAAATCATATTTTCTTTATCACAGCAATGGAAACCTATCTCTTAATCTAAAGTGCTGTTTTACATGCTTCATATTTACTCAGTCAGGGCTTCAACAAGCACTCATTGTTATTTTTCCTTGTTTTTTACTGTCTCCTATCTGTTGAAATTAAGATTACACAAATTTAGAAATTCAATAAAGGTCTTGAAAATGCAAATAGTAATTATCTCTGTGGTGTTGCATGGGAGATGCATGTCATTTTTGATGCAGTAATCGTGGCATCATACTTTAATTGATGAATATTATTTATTTTAAATTAATACTATTGCAGTTGAACAGGTCTTGCAACTTTCTGATTACGTAATTTTCTTGTTTTTAGTACACTTTAAGATACATTTACTTGAGATATAAAATGATGCAAGAAGTTTGGTTTTCTTAGAAGTTTAACAAACTTGATTAGTTTATGCTTAAAGCAAAATTAAGATTATGAATTAAAAAGTAATGAACACCTGTTGAAATGTTGATAAGCACACTGACATTGTGTTTCCTTCAATTTATTCATTAGTGTTAGGTTTACCATCACAACACCTGCAGAAATCCTGGATTAAATTAAGCAGGCTAAATACAATAATATATTTCTTTTTGTAAATGAAACAAAAAATTAAGGAATTGATATTGAAATCTGTATATATATATCTGTATGTTACATCATGGTTGTAATGATTTGAGAGTAAAATTGTAAAGCTCAATGTCTTCTAGAGGTTAACTTTTGAGCTGAATTATTATTGTGATACCAGTGTGCATCCAGCAGAGGGCGTCATGCCTCCATTTAAGTGCCCAACATGCAAACTCAAGATGTTTCACTGCAGTTTTTGCATGCTAAGTTCAGGTTTATCTTTGCGTCCTTTAATGTTCCTTGCGAGTAGAATGCAAATACTTCTATCTGTGGCGTTTTCCCTTTGGTGCAATGGCACCGTTGGCAAGCAAACAAAATTTCCAGTAAACTGGTGTTGGTCCTCGGCTTACTGCATCAGCGCATTGTAGCTCCGTTTTTTGTGAAATCTTGACCTGTTTTACATGTCCATATTATGTCTAGATGTTCATACCAGTGTGGAAACCTTTTTTATATTGGCTGAAGAGATGTCTAAGTTATCTAAAGTCAAGAATGTCAGGCTTGGGCCATCGATACTCAAGCAAATTCATAACACTAAAAAATGGAGTTAGCAACAAACTTAAGCTGAAATAAAACAATCAAACCAGTATAGGCCATTTGTACCCACAGAATCGCTCTAGTAACATGCAGAGTTTTGCATGTGCATATCATTAATATTTGTTAAGTTATTTCTTTGTAGTCACACTCTGCAACTGCAACAATCTGATTGTTATTTTAATTTCTCCCAGTTAAGATGCATATGAAATGTTCTAGATTTGTTCTGGTTTCAGTTTTTTCCCTTTTTTTTTTGACATTATTTGAAATGGAGCAGCTCACACTTTTCATATCATGCATGCACACAGGTCTTCATGCAAAGGTGCACTCTCTATTGTCACCCTTGTTTTGCATGCACAAGCAGCAACTTACATGTCAATGATTGTCCCTGGTGTCTCTCAATGTCAGTAGAACCTGAAAGTCAAACATTCGAATGTGTCACCAAAACCGCTGCTGTTCAACGCACATAGTTCATGTCCTGTGAAATGAATGG
Organism: Carassius carassius; assembly: GCF_963082965.1. NCBI lineage: Eukaryota > Metazoa > Chordata > Actinopteri > Cypriniformes > Cyprinidae > Carassius > Carassius carassius. Next base: position 32,769,312 of record NC_081764.1, on the reverse strand, counting down.
CAGTGGGTTTACAATCTTTTACAGAGATACTAGTGTACGTGATGTGAATGTGACATGAATCGTTTGTTAACAAACAGGTTGTTGGGTGTCTAAGTCACACAATCTAATAACTCAGCAAGTTGAAATTTCACAGCACTTGAAGTCAAGTAGATATCTAGCTGGATATCAAGTATTATGTGTCGGTGCTTTGTAATTATTTTTTTGCATGTAAGCAACGTGTCACGTCACTCTGTTCCAGCATGCACGCCGCTGATGGACACTCAATGTTACATGACCTTGAAACGTGCATGTACATAACCAGCCACAGGCTCCTACAGCTCGCTCTCATTCGCACATGGTCAATACCTGAGAAATCAGGGCTTTAGAAAGAGAATGTGTGGGTGGTGAGGCCTTTCAGAGATGAATGGACAGGGAGATCAGCCTGATAACGGAGGGTTAATCCCAGCCTCAGTGCTTTATGTGCAGCCATTAAGCAGTATTTTAAATTGATAAAGTGTTGTATAGGTTGGAAGAGGAGAATCGTATGTGTGTGCAAGAAATGGGTAATGTCCTCTATCCAAGGTCATGGTGAAGAACTAGATAGGTGTATTTCGTCTGAGATATAGTTTGACATAAGCTGTACAAGGGCAGTGAATCAAATCGGTGGGGTTCTTCTCCCTTAGGCTGTCCTGACACCACAATGACAAGATGATTCATTTCTATTTTTAGTCCTTTCCAGAAATATCATGAAACCCCAAATGCCTCTTTTTTCCCCTCTGTACTTGATGCAAGTCTTTATAGATGTCTACAGTATCTTTTGGTTACTAAACAAGTGTTCAAATCCTAGTAATGAAATTTCTACATTTTAGGAAAGGGCAGTGTTAGAAACGTCACATGAGACTTCAATCAGAAAAGCGGCTATAACGTATCTAATTATTCTAAGTTCCTTGTCTACAAGACAGAGATTAATAAGGTTAGGTTAGAGGTTTATTCAAATTCCATATGAACATACAAATCACCATTAGTTCTATGGATGTGATTTGTTATTGTTTTAACAAGCAATTTGAATTATGATTTTCACACCGCAAAGGTAAAACATGCAAATAAAATCTCTTAAGTTTACAATAACTGTTTAAAAACGGTTTAAAGGTTCTAAAAGTGGAACTGAAGGAACATTTTGGTGAACAGTTATTGATATTTTTATATAGTGTGAAGAACATTTTAACAATTTAAAGAACCCTTTTCTACTTTTTATATTTCAAATGATTAATATTAATTAAGATTGTATTTAATTTAAGATTAATTTTTTTTTTGCAAACAAAGTGCAACTGAGGTTTAAATTAAAACATAAAAGTGATATTATGTTTCACAAAGTGATATTCTTCTAAAAGTAACTTTGTTGTTAAAATTCTGTTGTTGTTAAATTGAGAAGTATCAAGTTAGACCGAACTTTTATTTTGCCGGTTTGTAGCGAAGACCTTTGAGTTTATGTTTACATGCTTTAGTTTGTGTAGTATCATGGAAGTGACTTTTGTCTGGGCAAGTACCACTCATATTTTCTTAAGAAAATATAAAACTCTAGTTAATTCTGTAGAGACTTTGCCTCTAAAGCACAGCCTCATCACTATGTATCTGTGAGCAGGTAATTAGTGTCTGGTTGCTTGTCCTCTGTACCCGCCACTAATGAAATATGATTAACTTTAAGGAATTAGCCAAACATTGCTTACTTACCTGTCATAGCAGATGGATTGATTGATGGAGTTTTTAATAAGATCTGGAAACACCAACTGAACAGAAGTCTCTGATTCCTACTCCTTTGAAAATTTGTCAGCATAAACTAGCCTATGAACCTTAAAATGGTTGTCTAATCTGACCAAGCAGGTGGTTTAGCTGGTTGACAAGCTTGTCCAAAACATAGCTGGTTTAAACCAGCCAATAGACCTGCTTAGACTGGTTTAAGCTGTTTTTTTTTTCAGTAGCGGTATGACATTTTTTCAAGTTGCAGTGAAATTGAAGCAGTGACAGATCTTTTATTCTGTATTGTGACGTACATCCATGAAAGGCCATTTCTGTCCAGGAATATTTAAAAATTTATCTCACAATTCAGTTTTCTCCTATTTTTGACTTTTTTCCGAGTTTACGTTACACGATTCTGATTTTATATCCTGGAATTCTGACTTTTGTTCTCACAAAGTTTACATCTCTCAATTCAGTTTTTTGTTTTTCTGCTATGGGCTAAAAAATGTAAAAGGTAATTTGCAAAGGTAATCTCACAATTCTGACCTTATTTCGCATAATGTTGATTCTGACTTCATTTTCTCGTAATTCTATCAGAATTGTGAGATACTGTATAAACTCCGAATTGTGAGATAGAAAGTCACAGTTACCTTTATTTATTTTTAGTCCATGGCAGAAACAAGCTTCCATAAATCCTAGTGTAACAGATTTTAATAAAAATTCAAATGTGTAGGACTGGGACTTTCAAAGCAGATCTTAATTGCCAGTTGTTTAATTTTAAGAAAGGGGCGGGGTTTAAGTGAACAGAATGATTGGAGAAATTTAGCATATACCACCAAAGAGAAGTCTGTCTTTTCACGGGAAGATGGAGTTGTATTTTGCTTAAGATTTATGAGGTCAAAACAAAATTTAAAAAAGAAATATGCATATATGATATGCACGGAAGGATTGTTCACAACAAGCTCGTGCATTTAGAAAACACACACCACTTTAAGTGCAATCGTCATATATACATCTTGTCATCCCTTCATCTTGTTTCCACCCCGTTCTGCAGTCTCACAGAGATAAACACAGAGATTCAATCTCAAGGTCAGCTGAAGATCTCTCTGCATTGGGCTTTCCTTTGCTGTCAGTTATTGCAGCTGTAGTGATATCAATGCCCAGGTCGTATGACCATATGATTAGTGAGTTTTTGCTTTGATAAATGGCTGTGGGGTCGCTATCAGCTGTCCTGATAATATTAATGACCACACCAGCGCTAAGCAGAGGGAAGCCAATGAACAGAAATATTGCTGTTATCTGTGCGGCCATAATCATAAAGACAATAGAGAGATGTTTAACGGCGGAGCACAAAGGCATTTATCATCTGAAAGAGGCGCGTCTGGGCGGCCAGACTACAGTCGTGTGGGGAGTGTGTGTGGAGTACAGGCTATTTGTGTGTGATGCACTTTTAACATACATTTTTTTTGTAAAAAAGGACATGGTGGGTTATGTTAAAACACATTTACTTCAGGATCATTTAGCTTTTCACCCTTTTTTGTTGGTGGTCATGTGGATTTACATGAAAGAATCATGTTTGTTACTTTTATCATCTAGTTAAGTTTCATTGTTATTCGAACTGTTAAAATATTAAGATTCCTCACAAATCATATAAATTGTTGAGCTGCATTGTATTATTGCTTTAAGCAATCCGGTTTACAGTTTTCACCTATAGTAGATGACAAAACTCCAAATAGTTATGGAAAGATTTTTTATTTTTTATTTTACTTGTGCCATTAAGCAATCATCTAGCATCCACACAGAGCACCCTAGCAAATGTGGACAAATGTTAATGGCAGAATAAAGGTTCAGCGGTGACCCAATATTTCAGTGGCCCAACTCTCTTCAGATCTTTAACCTCAGATGGACTGTTTCTATGACAGCCCCCCTCTGGCCTGTGGAGATGGGAGATGAGGGGCGTGGAGCATTCACTCTTGACCAATGGGCCGTGGACGGGCTGTCAATACTGTTCTTCCCCATCACCACCCAGAAAAAGAGAGGTGGAGACTGTGATGGAGAAAGATAAATGCACCAAGAGAAAGTGTGAAAAAGAGAGACTGACTTTGACAGGCCATTTCTCTTATTGACATCATGGGCATCCTGTTCCATTCTTGTGGTTGCCATGGGGATGAATAAGTGGGTTTCCCTGCTGGGCAGAAAAAGAGATAATTTCAGTGTCTTTGTGTGTGTGCGAGAGCACGAATCATGGAGTGTGTTTCCGACTCTGTTCCACATCAGTGAGCTGCCTTGCCATTTGCAGCCTACTATACTTTCTAGATTTGAATTATGTATTTATAATCAGAATTTATTTTACTTTTTCTGTTTGTTTTTTTTTGTTTGTTTTTTTTCAGTGCATTCTGGGTTTGCATTCTTCCTGGGCATGCATTTCTGCTATAGATTTTGGTCAGAATGAGGTTTATCTTTGAGTCTAAAGCCTTTGCATCAGGGAGCATGTCTTTGAATTCTAAAATTCTGTTTAAGAATGTCAAGTAACTTTCAAAGCCAAAGAAATTTGATATTACTTTGAAAGCAAAGGTCCTTGACCTAAAATGGAAATATTGCCTTTCTAAGCAGTTTGTGCACAAAATTAATCTCATGATTAATCATTGCTATTCATGGTTACAGACAAAAACATTAGAATATTAGATATTTTGAATATGTTTGCTTTAGGTTTGTATATATTCCTTGTGTATGTACATCCCATCATTATAATGTCTGTCCTTCCTATGATTTGAATATTGTCATATTATTACTTGCTTTTGTGGCCTGTCAAATAATCCAATTGTTTGAATGCTACTTCCAACCAAAAGTATTCCATGGTAATTAAATGTTAGTACAAGCTGTTGGTAGGAAGACTGCATGAGTAATTAGCATCAACATGTACATTAGCATATGGCGGTGAATCCATTAGAATTCAAAGTCAAAGTCACCTTTATTTATATAGCGCTTTAAACAAAATACATTGCGTCAAAGCAACTGAACAACATTCATTAGGAAAACAGTGTCAATAATGCAAAAATGATAGTTAAAGGCAGTTCATCATTGGATTCAGTGATGTCATCTCTGTTCAGTTAAATAGTGTCTGTGCATTTATTTGCAATCAAGTCAACGATATCGCTGTAGATGAAGTGTCCCCAACTAAGCAAGCCAGAGGCGACAGCAGCAAGGAACCGAAACTCCATCGGTGACAGAATGGAGAAAAAAAACCTTGGGAGAAACCAGGCTCAGTTGGGGGGCCAGTTCTCCTCTGACCGGACGAAACCAGTAGTTCAATTGCAGGCTGCAGCAAAGTCAGATTGTGCAGAAGAATCATCTGTTTCCTGTGGTCTTGTCCTGGTGCTCCTCTGAGACAAGGTCTTTACAGGGGATCTGTATCTGGGGCTCTAGTTGTCCTGGTCTCCGCTGTCTTTCGGGGATGTAGAGGTCCTTTCTAGGTGCTGATCCACCATCTGGTCTGGATACGTACTGGATCCGGGTGACTGCAGTGACCCTCTGATCTGGACACAGACTGGATCTGGTGGCCACGGTGACCTCGGAACAAGAGAGAAACAGACAAATATTAGCGTAGATGCCATTCTTCTAATGATGTAGCAAGTACATAGGGTGTTATGGGAAGTGTTTCCGGTTCCGGTTTACCTAATTAATGCAGCCTAAAAATCCTTTAACGGATTTGGATAATAAAAGCATATTAGTATGTTATGTGTATGCCAGGTTAAAGAGATGGGTCTTTAATCTAGATTTAAACTGCAAGAGTGTGTCTGCCTCCCGAACAATGTTAGGTAGGTTATTCCAGAGTTTGGGCGCCAAATAGGAAAAGGATCTGCCGCCAGCAGTTGATTTTGATATTCTAGGTATTATCAAATTGCCTGAGTTTTGAGAACGTAGCGGACGTAGAGGATTATAATGTAAAAGGAGCTCATTCAAATACTGAGGTGCTAAACCATTCAGGGCTTTATAAGTAATAAGCAATATTTTAAAATCTATACGACGTTTGATAGGGAGCCAGTGCAGTGTTGACAGGACCGGGCTAGAAGAGTGGCGTAATGGTGGCGTGTGCTGTAGCCAATCAGAAGACAGGAACCCTAGATGCTTGTGATGTCAAAGACACACCCATTTTACACAGGACTGCTCTGAATGTGTGACACACACAATTAAAATATGCCACTTCTTGCTGTCCAATCACTCTGTGTCCTTGTGGATATCATCTCCATTCTTGTCACCCATTGCATTTCTTTGCCTCTCCGTTTCCTATAGAGATCTCGTATACTATAACTTATTAGCCTCTTTCAGATGTCAGTATGATGAAGGGGTTTCAGATAGGATCCACTATAAGTGACAGGCGTCAGAGTGGCTGCTCCGTTTTACATTTTGTCTACCAAATTTCATATAAAAAATCATGAGTGTATTTTTATTCCGACATCCAGGAGCGTGACTTATTCTGACCAGAAAAGTCTTTGCATGAGGATATACTGCACAGTAGCCACTGTTGGAAAGTTGTCAGAAGTCCTGACGTAAGAAGTTGTTTTCATGCTCAGAGTCGTGACTCACAGGATTATATGAATATGCTCCTCATGAGATTCTTCGGAGCTGAGCTTTTCCTGCTTCACACAACTCAAATGCTTCATTTCCAAAAGCCCATTCTAGTGCAGCTGGAGGTCCTTATCTATGTCATATATTTAATTGCAGTGTTTTATAACATATTCATTTCAAAAGCCAACATATAGAGTTAAAAATATAGTAGTAAAAGAGTGAAATCTTTCTTTTTTTATTTCTTTTAAAAATGATGACTTTAATAGACAGCAATAAGATTAAATTATTATATACTTTCTTAATTATACTTACATTATATCCTATCTTTTTTTATATAAAATTTTTGTTGTAGTTCTATTTCTAATTTGTTAAACTTCTGATGTTTCTGATGTAAACGTATGGATTTATTTATTTCTGATTCATTTATTCATTCATGCTTTATTTATTCATTTTAATTATTTTATTCTATAAACTGAGTAATTAAAAGTATTCAATGCCCTGTGCACAAAAAAAAAAAGAAATTTCTTAACATGCTCTATTAATCTTTGCTTTATTTACAACTTCAAAAACGTAAAAAAAAATGTTAACATAAACTCACATAAACTTACTGATACTGATAAACTCTCAGATAAAAAGGTACAAAAGCTGTTACTGGTGCGGGACATTCACAAGATACAGATATACCATATAGGTACTAATATGTAAATTTAAGGCACTTGTATACACCTTCACTCTTTAAATTAAAGGTGCTTCAAAAGGTTCTTCACAGTGATGCAATAGAAGGACCATTTCTGATTTCACAAAGAACCACTCAGTCAAAGGTTCTTTAAAGAACTATTTGTTTCTTACCTTTTTATAACCTGAAGAACCTTCTTTCGCCACAAAGAACCTTTTGTGAAACAGAAAGGTTCTTCATGGAACCATTTAGACAAAAAGCTTTATTTTTAAGAGTGTTTAAGGGGAAAATAAGGTACAAGGGTGTACCTTTTGAAGTTAGGATCCAGTGACTGCTTTCATACCTTTTTTCGGTGTGTGAACTGTATGTCTATAGCTGTCTCTTTTGAGTGTATTTTACTTTTCATTTTAGGAGAAAAATCTGAGGCAAAGCTGATACCTAAATGAAACATAACTGATAACACCATCATGCCTCCTGAGCAATGAAAGAGCAACATCTGAGCAGATTTTCTCTGGGCTTTCATCTCTCTCACATCACCAATGTCTGGTGTTAATACACTATTACCAGTGACCTCTTAACTTTACCCTCTCTCATCCTCGCTTTTTTTCCCTGCCTTTGTTCAGCTCTGCTCAGCTACCTTTATCAGCTCTCCGCAGATGCTCTCTCATGCCGTTCACATTTCACTGTAAAAAAATTTTTTTCCTTCTACAGGATAGCGAGGGATTATCTTCTTCTCCTTCCTTCAGCAGAATTAGCTGCTGGAGTAACCAGCGACCCATTTTTATGGGATTTAAATCTTGCCATGATTCAAAACAGAAAATAAAGGTCTGAAAGGTTGAAACTAAGTGTTCGAAAACTCAAAATCTTACAAAAAAAGTTTTGGAAGATCGAAAAATAAGATTTGCAAGCTTGCAAAATGTAAAAAAATAAAAATATCTCTGCAAACATTATGTTGTTTTTGAGATTTCCTTCTTCAGAACTGCAACGTTTTTTTTACAATGTTGCGCAAATAATTTTTCAGTTTCAAATTTGTCAGTGTTCTCCCACTGTATTAGATTGTTTTCCAGGTTTGAAACCTTGTAATTGGTGATCTGTAAACTGGTGTGCGAATGTGTGAAAAAAAAGTTTTGAAACTCTGAAAACAGAGCTTTGCACGCTTGCAAAGTGGTAAAAAAATTTTTATCTCTTCAAACATAATTTTGTTTTTGAGTTTTCCTTCTTCAGAAGTGCAACATTTTTTTTTATGGTGTTGTGCAATCATTTTTTCAGAGTTTCGAATTTGTCACTGTTCTCCCAGTGTATAGTTTGTTTTCAAGATTTGAAACCTTGTAAATAGTGATCTGAAAACTGGTGAGCGAATAGGTGAAAAAAAGTTTTGAAACTCTGAAAACTGAGGTTTCGAAAGGGCGAAACTTATTACATTACATTACATTTGCACTCCTATTGCAGACAATTTTTTCAGAGCTGAGTTTACAACACCCACTTTGCGGAGATACGACCACTCAGTTGCGAGCTTGCGACTCACGTGATTTGTGGCAGTGTTGTCACGCAGCTCTGCTCTGAAACTCTGAAACTCAGACTGAGCGAAAATGAAGCTTCACAACCTCGCAACTAAAAAAAAAAGCCTGGAGGGAGGGCCTTCTGCTCTTGGCCAATGCTTTGCTGTCTGCTGACGTACAGTCCAATCACAAGTCGTATTTACTGGAAAGGTGGGATTGACCGACTGCTCCGCCAATGACAAAAGCGCATTGGTCCCGTCTGTATGGAGGAATTATTGGGTCAGATTATAAACTAAAAGTCTAAAACTAAAAGTCTTAAAACAAAACTAAAAATCTAAATTTGAAACTTAAAGTCCAAATTGAAAATTAATTTGGTATTTAGGATTGGGCATTTGGTATTTAGGATAGGGCATTTTGTATTTAGGATTGGGCATTTTCTATTTAGGGTTGGGCATTTGGTCAATTAGCCATTTAGGATTTAGGGTTGGGCATTTGGGGATTTAGGATTGGGAATTTGGTATTTAGGATTGGGCATTTAATCATTTAGCCATTTAGGATTGAGGATTGGGGATTGGGGATTCTTTGGGTGAAAGAGGAAAGCGTGTTAGGGGATTATAAAATGGAATTTGATCTGGTCTCGTTTACTCTTGTGCCGATTATTGAAGTCTTTAATTGCTGTAGAAAGAAAGATCTTATTCAGATAGCAGAATTTTTTAACCGTCATTATCAAAGAAGCTACCAAACAAGTCATTAAAGAAGAGTTGTATGACAAATTGGTAAGCGACAGAATCTTGCCAAGACCGCAGACAGAAGGCAAAAGGGTCAACAAGTGCTAAGCATCTCTCGGGGAACTCCTTCAAGACTGTTGGAAGACCATTTCAGGTGACTACCTCTTGAAGCTCATCAAGAGAATGCCAAGAGTGTGCAAAGCAGTAATCAAAGCAAAAGGTGGCTACTTTGAAGAACCTAGAATATGACATATTTTCAGTTGTTTCATACTTTTTTGTTATGTATATAATTCCACATGTTAATTCATAGTTTTGATGCCTTCAGTGTGAATCTACAATTTTCATAGTCATGAAAATAAAGAAAACTCTTTGAATGAGAAGGTGTGTCCAAACTTGTGGTCTGTACTGTATGTGCATGTCCCTGGAAGGCCATATAGTCAACACTGAGCTTCACAATTAATATCGCTTATCCAGCCCGAAAAGACCATAAACATTACAGTTCACGTCTGCAGTAACAATTAACAGACATGGATCCTAAAAACTATTATTTTATTTGTAGTAAAATCTTAGTTATTTTTTTTTAGGTAAATGAGCTGATTTGGGAACAAAAAATTTGCAGATTTCCTCTCAGACCTTCTAGTTACAGTTGATAAGGCGCTAATCATGGAAGATTTTAATATTCACGTTGATAATGCAAATGATACATTAGGACTTGCGTTTACTGACCTAATAAACTCCTTTGGAGTCAAGCAAAATGTCACCGGGCCCACTCATCGTTTTAATCATACACTAGATCTAATTATATCGCATGGAATCGATCTTACTGCTATAGATATTGTACCCCAAAGTGATGATATTACAGACCATTTCCTTGTATCGTGCATGCTGCGTATAACTGATATTAACTATATGTCTCAGCGGTACCGTCTGGGCAGAACTATTGTTCCAGCCACCAAAGACAGATTCGCAAATAACCTTCTTGATCTATCTCAACTGCTATTTGTACCCAAAAATACACATGAATTAGACAAAATTACTGACAACATGGGCACTATTTTCTCTAATACATTAGAAGCTGTTGCCCCGATCAAATTGAAAAAGGTTAGAGAAAAACGTACTGTGCCATGGTATAACAGTAATACTCACTCTCTCAAGAAAGTAACTCGTAGTCTTGAACGCAAACGGAGAAAAACTAACTTGGAAGTTTTTAGAATTGCATGGAAAAACAGTATGTCCAGCTATAGACAGGCTCTAAAAACTGCTAGGGCAGAGCATATCCACAAACTCATTGAAAATAACCAAAACAATCCAAGGTTTTTATTTAGCACAGTGGCTAAATTAACAAATTACCAGACGCCACCTGATTCAAATATTCCACCAACGTTAAATAGTAATGACTTTATGAATTTCTTCACTGATAAAATAGATAACATTAGAAATACAATAGCGAATGTAGATTCTACAGCGTCTAACACTTCAGTTTCATCCATCGCACCCAAAGATAAACTGCAGTGCTTTACAAATATAGGACAGGAAGAGCTAAATAAACTTATCACTGTATCTAAACCAACAACATGTTTATTAGATCCTGTACCCACTAAATTACTAAAAGAGCTGTTACCTGTAGCCGAAGAACCGCTTCTCAATATCATTAACTCGTCGTTATCTTTAGGTCACGTCCCAAAACCATTCAAGCTGGCGGTTATCAAGCCTCTTATTAAGAAACCAAAACTAGATCCTAGTGTACTGGCAAATTATAGGCCTATTTCAAATCTTCCATTTATGTCTAAAATTTAAGAAAAAGTTGTGTCTGCTCAATTGAGCACCTTCCTGCATAAAAATGATCTGTATGAAGAATTTCAGTCAGGTTTTAGGCCCCACCATAGCACAGAAACTGCACTTGTTAAAATTACAAATGACCTGTTTCTTGCGTCAGATCAAGGGTGCATCTCATTTCTAGTCTTACTTGATCTTAGTGCTGCGTTCGACACCATAGATCATGACATACTCATAGATCGATTACAAAACTATACAGGTATTCAAGGGCAGGCTCTAAGATAGTTTAGATCCTACCTGTCCGATCGCTACCATTTTGTTTACTTAAATGGGGTGTCATCTCATTTATCATCAGTAAAATATGGAGTGCCACAAGGATCCGTCCTAGGTCCCCTTCTATTTTCAATATACATGTTGCCCCTTGGTAATATTATTAGAAAATACGGAATTAGCTTCCACTGTTATGCTGATGATACTCAGCTATATATCTCAACGAGACCAGATGAAACTTCCCAATTATCTAAGCTAACAGAGTGTGTTAAAAATGTAAAAGATTGGATGACAAATAATTTTCTCCAATTAAATTCGGATAAGACAGAGATATTAATTATTGGACCAAAAAACACCACACAGAATCTTGTAGATTACAATCTGCAACTAGACGGATGTACTGTTACTTCCTCTACAGTCAGAAATCTGGGTGTTATATTGGACAGCAATTTGTCTTTTGAAAATCATATTTCCAATGTTACAAAAACTGCATTCTTCCATCTTAGAAACATTGCCAAGCTACGAAACATGTTATCTGTTTCTGATGCAGAAAAGCTAGTTCATGCATTCATGACCTCTAGACTGGACTATTGTAATGCACTTCTAGGTGGTTGTCCTGCTTCGTCAATAAACAAGCTACAGGTAGTCCAAAATGCAGCAGCTAGAGTCCTTACCAGGTCAAGAAAATATGATCATATTACCCCAATTTTACAGTCTCTGCACTGGCTACCTATTAAGTTCCGTATCAATTACAAATTATCATTACTTACCTATAAGGCCCTAAATGGTTTAACTCCTGCGTACCTAACTAGCCTTCTACCACGCTACAACCCATCACGCACCCTAAGGTCACAAAACGCTGGACTTTTGGTAGTTCCTAGGATAGCAAAGTCCACTAAAGGAGGTAGAGCTTTTTCACATTTGGCTCCCAAACTCTGGAATAGCCTTCCTGATAATGTTCGGGGTTCAGACACACTCTCTCTGTTTAAATCTAGATTAAAAACGCATCTCTTTCGCCAAGCATTCGAATAATGTATCTCTTAAGTTGTGAGTGTAGTTGCATCTGCATTTTTATTCTTTAGCTTGGGTTAAACTAATTTTACTTTGTTGGATCAGCAGCTATGCTAATGATGTCTCTATTTTGTTTCTATGTTTTGCGTAACTAGGATTTACACAAGCTCCAGTCTGGATCCAGAACACCTGAGAAGAGATGATGCTGACCCTCAGAGGACCCCAGATGATCCTAACCTTGAATCAACAAACAGAACTAACAATTATTGCTACATGTGTGACTGCATCATATAATTACTATTAATTAATAATATTGATAGTTCATCATCTAGCTGACTACGTCTTGTATTATTATTATTATTTTTCTTTTTCTAAAATCCTGTCAAACGTGCACAAACTACTAGCTACTACTAAATATTGTAGAAACATAATTTTCTGTAAAGTTGCTTTGTAACGATTTGTATTGTAAAAAGCGCTATACAAATGAACTTGAATTGAATTGAATTGAACAGGTGTTTAACACTGCCTTGTTATATTTATTGTGCTCGTCATGTTTAATGTGCTCTGTTGTCTGATCCCTGTTGTTATGAACACATGTGTGTATACTGTCTTTTTTGTCAGTATCTTTGCACCTTGGTTCGTCAGAAACGACATTTCATTCTTCTGTATACTGTGTACATAGAAGAATGACAATAAAGTGAAGTTGAAGTAGAAGTCACTGTCAGGGCTAAAATGAAATGAAAACAGTATGTGATAAAAATATATATATTAAAGGAGATATACAGGTGCTTCTCAATGAATTAGAATGTCGAAGAAAAGTTAATTTATTTCTGTAATTCAACTCAAATTGTGAAACTCATGTATTAAATTCAATGCACACTTCTCTCCTCACAAGTCTTTGGTTCTTTTCATTATTATTATTTTGGCTCATATTTGACAAAAACTCTCTGCACATTAAAAAAAAAGTTTTAATACATGGCTTTCACAATTTGAGAACCTGCCATGAACTTTTCCTCGACATTCTAATTTATTGAGAAGCACCTGTATGTTAAAAGTTGTATTTGCATCACTGAATCATAAACATGTCAGAAATCACAACTGAAACCTTGCTTTTGGCTATTCTCCGGGGATACCTTGAGGCAGTTTATGACAAGAATTCATTTTGTGGACCATCTACATTCCAGACTTCTGATCTGATGGAAGGGAACAGAGAACAAAGTCAATACTTGTATAACTCTACTGTCAAGTCTATTTAATTCACTTAAATATCGGATGAAGTGATTCATTTCCCTTTAATACAGATGATGCCAATGTTAGCAATAATAACGTTACCTGCTTGATGGATAATGTCTACAATTGACACATAAAAAAAAGTTGTGAGTTGTAACATAAAAAGAACAAGTTGTATGATGAGGAAAATCCTTCATGATAGACACATAGCCTATACAATGGAACATAATGGGGCACTGCGGGGGCGACTGTTTACAATTCTAATATGATGTTGAAAAACGTCATAGCATTACTTGATAAGGAAAGCCTGGTATAAAATCCCCCTCACCCTCACAGAATCCTACAGATGCACAATGTGTACAATGGCAAGCCTTCTGTAGGTGGCAGCAGACCTCATCTTTACGCCCAATAGAACAGAACATACAGGAGAGTTTGGCCCTCTGGTCTTTTAGCTCCTCTAGATGATGAGGTGATGATGTGACACCAGTAGTACAAATACTGCATATGTGTTGAGTATTTTATTTAAAGCATCAGGCCTTTATGGCTCATATGATATAGTGAGAATATGGAGCTTATAATCGAGGAGGAAAAAACATTCAGAGGCCCAAATTGAGCAAAAATATGCAAATTGCTGCAGATGCTGATATTGTTATTGCAAAAAAGATTAAATTCTGATAGCTTGTAATGTAAATCAATGAGATCTTTATAATAGTATAAAAGACTGTTTACATAAAATGCATGTAAATATCAGTAATTCAGTAACAAATAAATGTTACTGAAAATCATGATAATTATATTTGATGCCTTTTAACATTATTTTTCCACAAAATTATGTTTGAATAATTAAATTAATAAAAATAAAGTTGCTTCAGTCCTGTAAGTGTTCCTCTTGAAATATTGTTAACATTATAAAGGTTATTATAACAATAACAAAAATCAATTAAGATTTCACAGCAAAAAGACGACATTTTTACAAATTATATTAAAGGCCTTTTACTGATAAAAACGTATGAACTATAAATCAGACAGAAGGCATGTATTAGATTTTGCACATTTATTTTAGAAATTGATTGAATTGATCAAATATGATTCAGTAGGCTTTACATCAGGCATGTACAGTCCAAAAATATATAACTGGAGTTCAAAATCTAATTTAAACCTGGAAAAAATGTTCTAAGATTCTGAAAAATGTAAAATAAAAGAACTTTATGACTTACAAAAAAATATTTTTCTGCACTATTTCTAGGTAATTAATCAAATAAGTAAATAGGCGCCAGTGATAATTTAACTCAAATTATAAAAGCAGCCTGAGTGCTGCTGATTATGTTGATTATATAGTTATAATTGTATTTTTATCATTTTATTTTTTTAAATCAGTTTAGTCTGGTATCGGTAATCAGTTTTTCAAGGTTTACTCTATATGATGGCTTGTGTTAGTGATAGTCAGCTGTGTTTGTAAATTATTGCTCTTGTATTTAGAAGTTTGTTGTTTTTAGTCTATGTTCACTTTAGGTTATTTAAGTCATATTACGCTATCTACAACTACAATTTGATTTCCCATATAGACATACAAACAGTCTGATACCACAAAAAGTGTTAAAATATATTCACAGTTTTCCATAAAGTGACCTATGTAAATGAAGCGTTGTATACATACAGTACATAATGCATTTTAAACAGTCTGTTTCACTTTCATTTTATTGTCTCCAGTGCTTCTCCTCTCTGACCTTTCTTCTCAAAGCTTTCCAATAAATCATACCATCATTGTATGACATTTCTAAGAATATTTCTGGACGTTCCGTAACAGTTTGTCGACCTTTAATTTTTTGATGAATAGTTTGTGGTTCATTTAAGTGCAAGCAGTTCTGAAAGTTTTAATAAGTGGGTCACAAACTTACTGTGACATTTAAGTTTAAAACTCGAGAACAGCCTTTTCAGATTTGCATCTGTGTGTAAATTGGTTTATGGATGCATTTGACTGTTCTTTCTTATTCAGTTTAGGGCATGAAATCCAATCATGTTCCTTGAAAATCAAATTACACTCAGCTACAGTGCCTGGGGTTTATTATGAGTTTTTGGGGTTCTCTTTGACTACGCAGAATGCACAATTTCAAAAACAGAGGAGATGCAGGCGGTCTTAGGTTACCCCGTCCTCTCATCCTTCTGCAAAAAGATAGAAAAATATCCTGCCTGGTTGCCATAGAAACAAGTAATTGCTGCACCTGGCAAATTGCAGGGCATTGTCAAGCAGTTAATTCAGTGTTTTCTCAGCTTTTCCCATCCTACAGGCCTGACATGTGACTATCTGTTTAGATGCAGGAATATCTCCTGAATGATGTCAGCAGAGCTGAATGTGTTGTAATGATAATGTACAGAAAAGGTCAACTGGTTTCAAGTGTGTTGTGTAAGAGTGTGCTCATGCATTTGCTTGTGTGTGTGCATCTTTATATCCATGCCATTGTTTGTGACTAACAATAGAATAGAATGTGGTTGTGTGTGAATATACATTTGTGTTTTTGAGAAAATTTGAGGCTAGAATAGAATAACATAAAATGGAGTGGTTTGTGTGCGTACTTTTGTTTTTGAGTACATTTTAGGCGAATAATAGAATAGAATAGAATAGAATAGAATAGAATAGAACTGGATGGTTTGTATATACATTTGTGTTTTCATTATGTTTTAGGAAAATAATTGAATAGAATAGAATGTTGTGGTTTGTATACATACATATACAAGTACATTTTAAGTACATTTTAAGCTAATAGAATTCAGTGGGGTAGATTTTGTCTATACAATTGTGTAGAATAAAATAGAAAGAGGTGGTTTGTGAAGATATATTTGTTTTTGAGTCCATTATGCTTAAAATATAATAGAATATGGTAGTTTATTTTAGAGGATTTGTGTTTCAAATCACAATTCAGGCTTATAATAGAATAGATTGTGATGTGAAGGTCTGTAAACATACATTTGTTTTAAAGTATATTTAATCTAAGAATAGAATATAATTTGGTGGTTTGTGTTTGTGCATTTGTGTTTCAAAGTACATTTCAGGCTAAGAATAGAATAGAATAGAATAGAATAGAATAGAATAGAATAGAATAGAATAGAATAGAATAGAATAGAATAGGAAGGTCTGTGCATGCACATTTGTTTTTAAGTACATTTAATCTAAGAATAGAATAGAATGTGGTGGTTTATGTATGTGCATTTTGTGTTTCTAAGCACATTTTTGGCTAGGAATAGAATAGAATAGAATAGAATAGAATAGAATGTGGCTGTCTGTGTATGTACATTTCTGTTTTAAGTGCATTTAATCTAGGAATAGAATAAAATTTAATGTAGATTATGTACACTTTTTTCACAGATTATGTATGTTTTGTGAATATATTTTAGACTACAAACAGAAAAGAACAGCGAGGGTGTTATATTTATGCGCAAATATACAATCCCTGCTGTATATGTTTTTTTTTAAAAACATTTTAAAAAATCTTACTGATCCCAAACTTTGAACAGTATGTGTATGTTTGTTTATCAAGTTGGTTTCTGTTACTGTTGTTTCTTGTCATCCATCGCTCATTCACTCTAGTGAAATGTCTTTTAAAAGCTCGGAAGATTAAATGAGGCTGAGACGAATCAGTGTCTGGCTTAGATGAGAATGCTGGAGCAGAGCAGGGGTTTTTACGTTTCTAATCACAGAGATTTTTGTCCTCAAGATAGCAACAAGATTGAGGGCTTCTCTTCAGCGAGGCAGGCGAGAGAAAAATACTTCCTTTAAACAAGATAGCCATCGAATGCACACAGCTTTAAATGAATAGGACCCCGTCAACAAGAAATGAATTACTCAAAGGAAGTGAAAGATTTGGGACAGTGCACAGGCCACTGATTATCTGAATTTATGGAGAGTCGTGACAGTCGAGAAACACTTCTCTCTGAATCTTTCTGCCTTATATCTAGTCTCTTTTGCACCCCACTGCTTCCTCTATCCAGTGGTTAATGAGGGGCTCTCGTATTCATACTGTTTATGTTATGTAAAAGCTGTCAAGGTCAGCGAAGGAAACTAGTTTCCAGTTTTCTGAGCAGTTGAATCGGCTTCACAATTCCACACAATGTCAGTGTCTTCAGGGTTTGCTGGTAGCATCATAGCTTTCAGTTAATTTGGACTACAAAACAAAGTTGCTGTAACTAACCTCTTTATCTTCAACAGAAGCGTGTCTCCAATCATTAGAACTGGTCCCGGCTGAATTTATGCGAGGGGTTTAACGAGGATGTTTAGTGCTGTGGTCTGCACTGGTAACAATCATCATTAGGTTGCCATGGCATTTACTATGAGGGATGAAAAGAGAGCAGTGCATTAGTTTATCAGAACTCTATTTAAAGAGCATTACGCCCTAAGAGTTAAAACAGAGTCTGGTGAAAACAAATGAACCAGCAGCCACTCAATGACTCAACACATTTCCACGAGTCTCTGGAACATGAGCGAGGGTTGCTTTCCTGAATGCCTCCCGCACATGTTAACAACTGCACTGCATCACCAAAGTGTTTGCTGAATACACAGTACAAAATGTACTTTATTGTTTTTAAAGGGAAATTTATTTTGGACTCCATATTGCAGTACACAACCCAAGAATATTGCAACACCATGTAAAGCATACACTATTGTTCAAAGGTTTGGTGTCAGTAAGATTTAGATTTTATTTATTAATCAAAATCTTTATTATTTTATTTTAGATTTTATTTTAATTTATCAAAAGTGACCGTAAAGACATTTATAATGTAACAAAAGTTTTTTTGTTTTTTGTTTTTCAAATAAATGCTTTTCTTTCGAATGTTCTATTAAATGAAGTATCCTGATAAAAATATATCATGGTTTCCACAAAAATATTTAGCTGTTTTCAGCATTGATAATAATCATTGATATGTTTCTTGTGCAACAAATCATCATATTAGAATGATTTCTCATTCAGGATCATGTACCACTGAAGACTGGAGTAATGATGCTGAAAATTCAGCTTTGTGTCACATGAATTAATTTCTGTTTTAAATATATTTATTTTAATTAGAATAGTTATTTTGAATTGCAAGAATAGTTTACGATGTTCCTGTTTTAAGTGTATAATTGTTCAAATAAATGCAGCCTATGAGTGATTTCTTTCTAAATCATTAAAAATCTTACCAACCACAGATATAGTTGTATTACACTAAAGACAAGGAAATGGGAAATTAAAAAAAAAAAATTTTTTTTTTTTTTTGTAAAAACAATTTTGCCAAAAAATTAATAAATAATCAAATGCTTAAAAAAAAAATTGTCTTTCTACTATTTACTTGCAAATATTTTTTTATTACACAAATAATTAAAATCTTTTTTTCTTAAACTTGTTCAATAAACAGATGAAAAACTTCTGAGGGAAAAGGTTGTGTGAAATGAGGATTGAGATGAGCTGCGAGTCTATCCTCTCTCTGTCAGAAAGATCTATAATATATATTTATATGTGATATCTGTTACAGTGCTACGAATAGAATGACAACTTTCATCTCTTACTTGATATCTATACTGAATAAAATAAAATGACGTACTAAAGCATGCTGAGCATGTGTGAGAGTGCATCTGTGTGGCATGAAATCACATGTGTCCAGATAAAGGATGTGTTCTCCACATGAAGAGGAACAGAAAAGGGAATGATGTGAGAGAGAGATGACAGATATTGAGTCTGAGAAATTATGGGATAGTCAGATCCCACCTGGGGCTCAGAGAAGAGATTGATTGAATGTGGATAAAGCTTTTCAGATTTGTATTCTGGGGAAGAACGAGAGAAAAAGACAAATTTATGGGTGAATGACTGAGAGAGATGAGATGCTCTAATTCATTCATCCTTATATTCACAGAGCTGTATTTTTTTCTGAATTCACATGTGTGTGAGTGTGTATAGTTTATATTACATTATATACTATATAGTTTTATTCCTTTTATTTAGTAATTTAATTTAAGAATAATTTTTGTTTTTTATTATTTATTTAATATTTTTGTTTTCCTCTTTATTGTTATTATTTTTTTAAATAATATTATAATAAAAATGTGTTCTCTGCATAATACAGCCTGTGGTTTCTATCACAAATGTATTATCTGTTAAACACTTCTAAACCACTAAAACACTTTTAGCATCCATCTAACCCTTGTTGGAGATGATCTTGTAACTTTATGTGCCTTGACCAAATATGATTGCTTTATGAAATAATTATTTACAGTTAAATTGCTCAACTGTGGCGAAGGAAAATCATTTGAAATAATTTTAAGACATGTGAGCGAATATGACAGGAAGTATGGTTCAGAGGTGATTTGAACCCAAATGTTGATGGATCTGTGTAGGTGTGTATTGTTAGAAGTTTATTTCAGCTTATGATTCAGGAAATAATAATAAGATGAATATTGGCATTTGCTCTCACAAATAGAGGTGAATGGAGCTCGTTGTTACTGTACATTTTACACAAAACATTTTGTTTTGAATTGTCACATGTATAATTCATACAGTTGATTTATTGTAATATTTTCTGGCAAAATAATGGTTTGATATTTCTACATTCCATTTTACAAGATAATAATTATTATAGTGTTTAAATTTTACTAAAAGATTATAATAAGCAGTTGGCAGCATTGTGACAAATTACTCCACATATTGTGTGTTTGAACCGTACCTTTTGTTCTTTGCATTAAGGGTGGAAATGGTCAGTATCTTTTTTTTTTCTTGTGTTAAAAAGTGTGACAGTCTCAGTCTCCTCTATATTGTATGTATTATTATATTTCCTATTTGAACAGTCTTTCCTGTTGCGTCGCTGACACTTATGGGGAACTCCTTTTTAACTCTGATACTGAAGCCTGATTTGTTCACATTTGTGTAACTGCACGAAACCATGGCATCTGTACAGATTAACTTGATCAAATTGCTACTTTTACAGCTCTATTAATCTTTAGCCCAAAAGAGTCTTTTGCAGCTCCCCATGGTGTAACTAATACCATTTTAGAGGCTAGAGCTCCATCTACAAGACATCTTTACACCCCTAAATGGTCTGTCTTCTCTGTCTGGTGTGCAGCATGGAACCAGGATTCATCATGCAACGTGTCCTGTATGATAATATTTTTACAAGAGCTGCTGGAAAAGGGGCGCACCTCTTCCACGCTCAGAGTATATGTGGCAGCAATCACAGCAAATCATTAAATCGTGGCTGGTCAGTTAGTCAGCAGAAACGACCTAGTCATTGAGTTTCTGAGGGGAGCTCAGAGATTGAATCTCCATTGCCCTCATACTGTGCAACTTGGGACTTATCTATCCCTCCCTTCGCCCCTGTCACCCTCCTTCTGGCTTCAGCATAGGTCATGCGAGTGAGTGACTTGCAATTACTGTCAGTCAGTGTTTCCTGTCTTGAGTTTGGGCCTAATGACTGTAGAGTCATCTTCAAACCGAGACAATGCTATCTTCTAAGATTGCTGTCCACTCCGTTCAGAGCACAAGTCATCACCTTCCTAGCGCTCCTCAATTCAGAAGGTGAACAGGGTGCTAATCCAGTCTGCCTGGTTCTGGCTTTTAAACCGCTGTCAGAGTAGCTTTTTGTTTACTTCAAAGGCCGCTCTAAAGGGCTGATGATTACAAAGCAGAGACTCACTGGATAGTCAATGCTATACTGCCTTTAACTGTCATTTTGCATTATTGACACACTGTTTTCCTAATGAATGTTGTTCAGTTGCTTTGACGCAATGTATTTTGTTTAAAGCGCTATACAAATAAAGATGACTTGACTTGACTTCACTATAGCTCTGGCTTATGCCTTAGCAGGCTTGTAGTGAACTATTTAAGTGAGGGCCCACTCCACCAGAGGAATGGCCTCCTTCTAGGTTTGGTTCATTGGGGTTTCTATTGGTGGTATTTGTGCGGCTGCTGGCTGGTAATCGTCGTCATCTTCAGAAGATTTTATAACTTGGACGTCCCTGCCGGGGCTGGACTTGCAGAACGGCTTTTTTTTGCACTTGCATATAGCACTGCACTATTGGATGCATTCATGGATTCTGATGAAATGGTGCTCAGAGCCAAATTATACAATATCGGTCAGCTCCTACCCTTTTGGTGAGTTGAAGTGCCATTGGTTCTTGCAGCTACACAAATGTTAACAAATCAGGCTTCAGTATTCTAGGTAATAGGAGTTGCCCCATAAGTGTCAGAGATGCAATGCTCATTCCCTTATCTCAGGGAAACAAGGTTACGTCAAGGTAAAAAGGTGGCATTAATTTTCCACACTTTGACCTGTTTTCAGTTGGTTACATCACATTTTGCTATCAGCACTTGTAGCAGAAGTCTTTTCTTTTGGCATGTTTAAAAGAAATGATAAAAAGAATTGTTGAGCATGATGGTCATGAAAAGCTCCATATGGGTCACGAAAATGCTCCTTGTGTGTTTGAGCCTCAAGCTGTTTTCACTGCTGTGTAATGTTGTAGACTTGCAAAGAAATATGCATTCTATTCGTGTAGCTGGTTTTCTGCAGTCTTTACCTCAAGGATCAATTTCTACTTGTTCTAACTCATAAAAATTACTTTTATACAAATTACTTTTTAATATTCAAATAATATTTTTGACTTCAAGTGTCAGCCAATTTAAATGTTTTTTTTTTGTTGCTGTTTTTTACATTACCTAAAAAATGCACACTTCATAACATATAGAAAACACTGTATCGGCAATATGCACAATATACAGTCGTGGCCAAAAGTTTTGAGAATTACATAAATATTGGAAATTGGAAAAGTTGCTGCTTAGGTTTTTATAATAGCAATTTGCATATACTCCAGAATGTTATGAAGAGTGATCAGATGAATTGCATAGTCCTTCTTTGCCATGAAAATTAACTTAATCCCAAAAAAACCTTTCCACTGCATTTCATTGCAGTCATTAAAGGACCTGCTGAGATCATTTCAGTAATCGTCTTGTTAACTCAGGTGAGAATGTTGACAAGCACAAGGCTGGAGATCATTATGTCAGGCTGATTGGGTTAGAATGGCAGACTTGACATGTTAAAAAGAAGGGTGATGCTTGAAATCATTGTTCTTCCATTGTTAACCATGGTCACCTGCAAAGAAAAGCGTGCAGCCATCATTGCGTTGCATAAAAATGGCTTCACAGGCAAGAATATTGTGGCTACTAAGATTGCACCTAAATCAACAATTTATAGGATCATCAAGAACTTCAAGGAAAGAGGTTAAATTCTTGTAAAGAAGGCTTCAGGGCGTCCAAGAAAGTCCAGCAAGTGCCAGGATCGTCTCCTGAAGAGGCCACCAGTGCAGAGCTTGCTCAGGAATGGCAGCAGGCAGGTGTGAGCGCATCTGCACGCACAGTGAGGCCAAGACTTTTGGAAGATGGCCTGGTGTCAAGAAGGGCAGCAAAGAAGCCACTTCTCTCCAAAAAAACATCAGGGACAGATTGATCTTCTGCAGAAAGTATAGTGAATGGACTGCTAAGGACTGGGGCAAAGTCATATTCTCCGATGAAGCCCCTTTCCGATTGTTTAGGGCATCTGGAAAAAGGCTTGTCCGGAGAAGAAAAGGTGAGCGCTACCATCAGTCCTGTGTCATGCCAACAGTAAAGCATCCTGACACCATTCATGTGTGGGGTTGCTTCTCATCCAAGGGAGTGGGCTCACTCACAATTCTGCCCAAAAACACAGCCATAAATAAAGAATGGTACCAAAACACCCTCCAACAGCAACTTCTTCCAACAATCCAACAACAGTTTGGTGAAGAACAATGCATTTTCCAGCACGATGGAGCACCGTGCCATAAGGCAAAAGTGATAACTAAGTGGCTCGGGGACCAGAATGTTGAAATTTTGGGTCCATGGCCTGGAAACTCCCCAGATCTTAATCCCATTGAGAACTTGTGGTCAATCCTCAAGAGGAGGGTGGACAAACAAAAACCCACTAATTCTGACAAACTCCCAAGAAGTGATTATGAAAGAATGGGTTGCTATCAGTCAGGATTTGGCCCAGAAGTTGATTGAGAGCATGATCCACATTATCTGGTGTTTGTTGAGTATTGAGTGGTGGAAAGGCAATTCACAACCTTTAATTACCTCTTGAAGCACAAATGAGATGAACTTTTAAACTTTTTAGCTTTGCTGAGTCAGCACTGAGGCTTCAAGGGACAGCATGACATTCAGATGGCACAAGTGAGGACAATGTATGCAGAAAGATCCCAAAGAAAAAAAGATTGGGGAGAAGTAGAAGAGTGAATGAGATATAAGATCATAAACAATACAAATAGTCCAAAACAAGTCCATCTCCTGTTTTCCTCTCACATCAAAATCCATCGACATACAGTATTTGTTTACAACTATTATGGATTGTTTTCACTTGTAAGCAGTGCTTGATCTGTGCAGATTTCTCTCCTGATTCAGACGAGATGACTTTTTCACTGGAAAAATATTATAGATAGAGGAATCATTTTTTTAGCACAAAGCAGTGGATTACTCGTGGATTATTGTTATGTTTTTATCAGCTGTTTGGACTCTGACGGCACCCATTCACTGCAGAGGATCCGTTGGTCAGTGATGTGATGCTAAATTTCTCAAAAATCCATTCCCATGAAGAAACAAACTCATCTATATCTTGGAGGAGGAAATTTCTATATTTATTCCTTTAATATGCCTTGTGGGATAGACACACAAGTATAAAATGAAAAAGAACCTGGATAGCATCATTACTTTGCCTGTTAAGAGCCCTGAAATGTTCTGTTTCAGAGGACACGAGATGCACACTTTAGATTCAGAAACCATGGGCTGATGGGGGTAAAATATTTTTGTTTCCATGACAACAAAATGGAGCAGTTACACAGGCGTCAGAACGAGGGGTATTTTGTTGAAAAAGATTCTAATATGCATCATTTGGGGGTAAAGAAGGTACAAAGATGTTCCTTTTAAAAGGATACCACATGTTTTTTCCTAAGTGCTGTTATATTGTTAACTAAAACTATAAAAAATAATTGTCATTAATTGAAATCAAATCAAATATAAAATATCAGATTAAAATATTGTCTAAAATGTTGGCAACTACCTGAAATAAATTAAGTTTAATTTGAAAGACTAAAATGACTAAAACTGAAATACAAATACATTAAACCTAAAGATAAATAATTGAATTCAAAATATTAATAAATATTAGAATAGTATTTAAATAGTACTACAATAACACTGATATATTGTAACTGCACAAATATTTATAGACAATGCAACAATAAAAAATTTTTTTTTTGCATTTTTATTAATCCAATATAATTTAAAACATGTCGTAACATTTTGTAGTAAAATCAAATAATGAATCATAAGAGATGTTCACATACAACAGTTAGATATATTTTGTTACTGAAAATGTAAACATATTTATTTTTTTTGGACTGTACGATCTTGAGAAGGCTTCAAAACTCCATTGATCTACTCAGAATTAATTCATTAGCTGATTTTACTTACCCTCGCAGAGCAAATGTAAGTCAAATACACTGTATTGTGCTTTGATTGTATACAACACATATTGACAAATATAATCTAGGGATTCCATATATAGAGAAAACTGCTGAAGTCGTAATATGCTTCTCCAGAGACTGTTGTGTTTAAAGTTTGTTTTTTCCCTCACCATACACCAGTATTGTTTCCGGTACTAATGCTCCTCCTTTGACTAAATCTGAACAGTATTCCTGTTTGCATAATTAATAATAAAGTAGATTACTGATTGCCTAAATAGCTCTGAGCAGCTCAAGGCGAACTTTAATTTTAGAGCAAAAATCGTGTCATGATGTTTTATCCTGAAAGGACATACAATAATATTACTCTAGACTTCATCATCAGATGCTTTACAGGCCTTTCTGTGATCCTACATTTAAATAATCAATAATATGCAGAGGATGCAAACGGTTCATCTTTATATTCACACCAGTGCTACTCCTGGACTAATATAATAGTCTTGACCTAAAATTTTACTAATATAACTAATCAAGACAACCTTTACATTTTTAAATGGCTTAACTTTTTGAATTTGAATATTATACAGAAAGTTATAGGCTGTACTTATAACCTTTTATTAAGTTGATGGAAGGACAGATGACAAATGGATGGACAGACAGACAGACAGACAGACAGATAGATAGATAGATAGATAGATAGATAGATAGCTGTAAAACTTCCAAAAACTGTCATTTTAACAATATTTTACTGTAAAATTACATTAAATATAATCACAGTTTTGCACCATTTATAGTACAGAAACTTATTGTTAACCAATTAACAGGTTTTTACTCTAGCATTATTACAGTTTTTTACTGTTAAAACCACTTTTTTTCAGTATATGTCCTCATTTAGATATTAATATAAATCTCTGTAAAGACATAAGCAGTCTGCTCCTCATCATTTGGTATTCCTCTCTGCTCATAATCAAAAGCAGAGGTCGAGCCAAGGTTAATAAGTGGGAATCTCACTCGATTTGCCTGCACACACACACACACACACACACACACACACACACACACACAGTGCTTCATGCCTCTCCTTCTGTCTCTGTCTCTCTCTCTCTCTTCATACATACAATCACACAGGCTCTATGTTTGGACACTTTTATCACACGCTCACTCAATCACACACACACATTTTATTCCTTCGGCCCGATCACTGATTCACATACATGTGTGTTAGAAAGCACTTGGACATGTGACTCAGAGAAAGGAAATGTCTTCTGCACTAACTGATCTCCATTTATATGATAATAGGCAGCCTGAGAAAAGACAATTAAAGTGACAGCAGCCCGGTTGTTTTAGGCTTTGTCTCGTGGTGAATAATGGAAAATAAGGAAAGGTTCTGTTTAACAGCTCTGGCCAGAGATAAGACATGCCTACACAAACACACACTCATTAAGGTTTCTGCACTCTAATTATATTGTCTAGTTGCTCTTAAAAAAGCATGTCAAGCACAGTTTTATATGGCAAAATGCATGCGATTTTCTCTGAGCATGTCTGGTGAGTTATGGAAGAGTTATTTGGAGACTCAGCTCTGATTGACAGCTCTCATTCAGTGTGGATGCTCATTCATTTCAGTACATGTGTTGCTCAAATACTCATCACTGAGTGACCAGAGCTTTTTCCTGGTCCTGTCTGAGTATATCTGCATCATTTCCAAAAACATCTTTTAAATTCTGTAACATTTAAAAGATGAATATGACTTTGTTGTATTTTTATAAAAGGTGTTAGATCATGCCTCCATACCAGAAATATCAGATCCAAGCACGGATGCCAGATTCTGTCAGAAAATATCATTTTTATCTGGTCAGCAAGTTGTCTAATACTCAAAACCTGTTAACACCTAACCAGTGTTTTGTCTGGCACCCAAAACTGTCTTCTAATTGGGAAATGTGCTTAAATCTTATGTACTTAAATTATTATTTATACAATAGCAAGAGAATGAACAGGATTGAAATAAAGAGACAAAGACAGTCATTGCCCAGGGATTGAAAAAAAATATGTTTTAAAATGTTAATGTCATCATGATTTTGGTGATTTCATGAAACAGGTTTTCTTCTTCGTCTTCTTCTTCTTCTTCTTCTTCTTCTTTATTTATTATTATTATAATTATTTATTTATTTACAAAAGAATATTAGGAAGGGATATAGGGAATTATTTCTGCCACAAAGTAAAAAAAAAAAAAAAAAAAAAAAAATATATATATATATATATATATATATATATATAATAAAATAAAGGCATTTTCAAGTTTTTTCTCACAATTTTGATTTTTTTTCTAGGAGATTACATGTTTCAATTCAGCTTTTTCCCCACCACCACAAAAAAAAAAAAAATTATATATATAAACCCAAGTTTATGGCAGGCGCCTGAAGCTGATGGCACAGATGAAATTGACCCTTTGTGATGCAGGGTTCTGATGCGTTCAGCATGACTTTAGTGGTATAAATGTTTGGCAAGTGCTTAAGGAAACAATCACAGTCCATTTACATAACAGATGGTGCCTGATGGTAATTTTCACGTGCAATTAACTCATTGGAATTGGCATTCATGAAGATGGCACGCTCAAACACTGCATTATGAGGCTGTTTGTGTGCATGTGTTATGTGCTGTTGGCTATAACTGAGAAACAAGAGGTCATAAGACAAATGATGTACGTTTGGTTACACTTTTTGACATGCTGTTGTTATTTTTTTATATTCAGGTTTTTGATTATCTCTTAACTGTACTGAATTCTTGTACTCTATCTCTGTATGTTTTCATATGTTTTGGAAAATGAAATACTTGGGAATGTAGAAAGGCAAGGGGTAAGTGGAAGTCTTAGTGTATATGTATATGTGTTGGGGGAGCAGTCAAAACAGACTCTGTCCCAAACCCCAGTGAGCTCACTACATAGGCATTATGTTAAGGGGTTATATGTATGCTCCCTCAAAAGATGGCTTTTATCCAGTGCAAACTAAGTTATATTAAAGTTGTATTGTATTCAAACCTTGATGTCACAAAGTCCACTAGTTAAGCTTCAGGAACCGGTAAGATTAATCTTTTTTTCAAACAGTTTTTATGATATAACAATCACAGTATGTATTGTAACAAGCTCTTCATTGTATTAAAATGTATTCAGTTTTACATCATATTGATGAAAAGAGTTTTCATAAACAAATCAAATACAAATTATTAGACTTGAAGTACCACATCAAAAGCTTTGCACCATGTTAATGCTAAACTCTACTTCTGGTTTCATGTTTATTTTAGTAAGAGTGTTTTGTCTTTGTTTTATTGTTCATTTTATGTGTAAATTATGGTTTTGTGGATTTAGTTAACTATAATCACTCTGCTAGTCAGCTCACTAGGGTTTTGAATAGAGCCGGTCTGACTGTGTGCACACACACATCTGTGTGTCTGGGAGCGAGTGCAACCAAGCATGAAATGATTCTGTTAGTGTCATTTCTATCACACACACACTTCCAGCATACACTCGGGGCTCTGCATGCTGTGTCTGAGAGGCTGTTGTTTGTTTCGCAAGTTGTTTGTGTATCCTTGCATTTTTTGGAAAGCAAAAAGAAAAAGGTGCCACTAGCATTGACAGGGATTTGGAAGCAATGTCACCTCAAACTGCTTTTTTTAACGAGGTATAATGGATATAGCGTTGAACACAGATTTAGAAAATGTCAAAGAATTGCTACTGTTACTCATTCTTAGGATTAATGATTCATACAACTCCCTAAATCTAATAAATAAACATCAGAAACTGGTATATAGGTATATTATACTAACATATTAGGTATATTTTTGTAAGTTTCCTTCCAGGATTGGTTCTCATTGGTCTGTCTGGTTGGCATCAGCAGTTTTAATGTGAGGTATCCCAGAGCTCACAGCTCTCTCCAGGTGTTACAGAGCTTGTTGGCTTCTCCTGTCCCTTTCTCTGATGAGGGGTCAGGTTTATGACTGCGGCAGACAGAGTCTGACCCCTTTTAACAGCTTCTATCTGTCACCACCACCAGAGTCCATATCATTTACTCTTTCCCTTTTCTCCCTCTTCTATCTTTATCAGTGTGTGTGTGTGTTTGAGAAGGTTTATTGCTTGCAGGATCATGTTAAAAAAAAAATCATCTGCTCTCAAATCTCATTCACAATCATGTGCATATTATTTTTCAAAGGAATTTGGGGCTAACAATTATTTTGGTAGCAATCATAAATGTTCCAGAAGCAGCAAATCAACATATTCAAATGATTTCTGAAGGATCATGTGACAAAGGACTGCTAAAAATCCAAAAATAAAATAAATAAATTATAATGCGTGCATTTATAAGTTACTAATGAATGGCTAGAACATTCAGTTGTTTTTACTTGTGTGTTTGGAGAACCCTGTCCGCCATACATCGCACATGGACAACCAGTCAAACTAATAATTGTCTAAGCTGTCACTCCCCTGCCAGCAATGTATGAAGAGGAGGGATAGAAATGATGTGTGTTTATGTGTAACCTAACAGGGCCTGACAGTTACTTTACGTTTCTCAGCAGTCAGATTCACTCCTTACTGCACTTGCAACTCATATTCCTCAGACATATGTTTTTTTCTTCTTGTCCTCCACAATTTTATGCAATTATTTTGAATTTAACATACAGACTCCATTTAGTACTGAAAATAAATATTAATATTTAAAGTATAACTGTGGCGAGTAGGGCGGGGCCGAGGGACATGGGAACACGAGTGAGGCCGGCAGTGATTGGGCAAATCAGTGGCACCTGCGGCCCACCGCCGGTCTCGAGTCCCACGTAGGAGATGGAAGGATATAAAACTGGAGCGACAACAGTGAAGGACGAGAGAGGACCAGGCCTGGGTTTTAGTTGTGTGTTGATTTTTATTTTGTGCGCATCAGTCGTCCGTGAGGGGCTGGTGCGCTGTTTTGTGTTTATTTTGTTATTAAAATGTCCTTTGATTGTCAGCCGGTTCCCGCCTCCTTCTTCCCGATGACTAGGAAGTCTTTTATCATTACAATAACATTATAACTCTGTTCAAATGCCTGAAATGACTTGAAATAAGGTTAGTTAATTTTGCTGAGAGAGACTGAATGAGATAATCAGTAAAATTATCTTCCGATCCCTAATTATTTCATCCCTAAGGAGTATTTTCTGTTTTTGTGTTATGAAAATTTGTTTTTAAGAATTTAAAAATTAAATAATTTGACATTTATTAAAAAAATAAATAATTAATGCCATTATTTTTTTTTAAATGATTACTAAAATTCTGTCTTTACCATTTGACAATACAGAATACTACATGGACTGCTTTATAGTGTTTTATGGTCCTTTTTAGAGCTTATGAGCCCATTGGTCACTTATTTTCATATAAAAAGCTACCCAGAGGTTCTCCTATTGGAAGTAGAGTTGTGCTCCTACAAATTTTCCAACCTAATGAGTAAAACACAACACAAAACAATGCAGTTAATCGTAAAGACTGGCAGCATGTTGTGATACTGTATGTATAACATTTTGTTTTCTCTCTGTATTTCCAGGCTGTGATTGTTATTGAGATGATAACATACTGATAGACACAGGGCATATTTATAATGAAAACATCAGTCAGATGAAGCCCAAGCACACAGCATGTCTCCTGTAATTGACTCATTTATTCACATTTGTAGCTCATTCATCTGTGGCCTGTGATGAATTAAACACCCGTGCTGCCTCCTGTCCTGTCCTGTGTGTTATTATCAGTATGCTACACAACTCTCCACGGATGTGTTTCTTTCCAGTAATCATCAACATCCTCAGATTGCCTATAACCCACTGTCCATCACTCACTGTGGTAAATGACATCTCAGGGAAATTAAACACTGTAATAAAGTCACTCTGATCAAGATTTAAATCACATATAACACCCACAGAAAACAAAATCAATGAAAACTTGTTATTTTTTGGAATTTTGTATCTCAAAAACATCTCAGGTTATAAAGGATGCAGAGGACGCAGTTTCGAAGTTCCCTTGAAAGTGAACAACCCTTTATAATTTTCAGATTGATCCTCATATGGATACACTGTAATTGGATTACTTTATCATTTACAGTAGTTTGCAGACTCTTGCACAAACAGATTTTACTAATAACACTACTGTTTGGTCAAAGCTAACATGCTCCAGTCTCATATACATGGGATGCACATCTGAGGTGACAGATTCTAACTCTTTCTCTTTGTTTTTCTTATAAAAGACCATTGACTTTTCATGAGAAAAATAAAATTCATGCTTTGATTATTCATTTATGATATATAAATTCAAAATGACTAAGTTATGATTATTAGGAAAAAAATTCAAAGTCAAAGTCAGTAATGGCATAAACAGTCAAAATCATGAGATGCTAAGTCATTATGTCTTGTCGAAATTATGTCAGACAATATTTTAGTCATAATTAAAATTTTGTCACAATTTTGACTTTTAATGTCATTTATGACTTAATCTCACTAAACTGAGTTTTATCATAAATAATACTTAATATAGTTTTTATCTCATGATTATGAGTTAGTATCTCATAATTTTGACTTTTTATGTCTTAATTATGAATTACTAAAGCATGTTTTTATGATGTCTTTAAATTTTAGACCCCAGTGTACATTATGCACACAATATACATAAACCAAATTCAAGGGAAAGGATTCAGAGTTAATTGAATATACTTGTGTTTCACCAGCATCTCTCTCCAGTAAATCATAAAGCGTTTTTATATCTGTTTGATATTTAATTTAGTTACATTTTTGTACATTGTCAAACAAAAGCTAAATGTGTTTATGACTAATTGTGCTGGTATTCAGTGTCAGTGTGTTTCTGCTGTTCCCGGAGGCAAACACGAAGTTACCTTGAGTTTTTCCTTTTCTTTTCAACAGTGAAAAAAATATTCAAAGTCCCTGAAGAAAAAAGTTTACTGACATTTCTCCATTACAGAAGTTAATGAATCGTAGAGAACAAGATAAAAATGTGGATTAGGAAAGGAATTATTGATCCAATTGCTTCTTCATTAACACTAGATGTTCAGCCTTTTTTTTTTTTTTTTGAAAAAACAAAACAAAACTAAAATAGACAATAAATTGGCTGCCAATTCAGCAGCAGTGCTGTGATTAGCTGGAGGGCAGAAAACGAGCATCTCTCCCGAGGGACGGGAGATGAAAAAAGAATCTGATTCCCCAAGGGCCAGCTGCTCCAAGAGACCCACGGGAACCTTCACCTCTCAGTCGGGACAGTCAGGGTTAATAGATGATGAAGGGTAATCTCATGCTGAATTAGAGAGAGAGTGTGTGCACATGAGAAAGAGAGAATGCTGAATAATTGAGCTCCTGTATATTGTATCAGACTTAATTTGGCAGTACAGTGTTATATATACTATAAGAATGGAAATGAAAAATATTTTCAGAGAACAAATCACCCTTTAATTGGGTTTAATGTGCAATTTCCCCAGAAAACAAAACTCATTTTTGAGCTAGTTTGGTGCATGTTATAGTTGAAATTCTTATTTAACTCATTTTTACACATTGAATCAAACTACTGAGCTCATATGAAACACCTGGAAAATGTAACCTGAGAAATTAAGACGAAAACAATGTACTAGGTTATAGTTGTGAGATAAAATTTCAAAATTGTAAATTAAATATAATAAGTCATAAATAAAAAGTTGAAATCATAAATCATAATTGAAAATGTTGAAAATAATTGAAAATTCTGAAATATAATTATGAGATAAAATCTTTAATTGTGAGATGTTATGAGATTAAGTCAGTTTTTGTCATAATTATGACTTTTTATCTAATGATTATGAATTAGTATCTCATAATTGTGTTTTTTTTTAATGTCGTCATATGTCGTAATTATGAGGTAAAAAGTTAAAACTGGCATAAGTAATTTTGTTTGTCTTAATTAATAGTTTTATGTCCTAATTATGATTTTTTTATTCTATGATTATTACTTAGTATCCCATAATTTTGACATTTTATGTCATAATTATTCATTATGTCACAATCACGAGTTACCAAATCATTATTTTTTTACTCTTATGTGGCAGAAATGGCCTTGCATAGTTTTCAAGATTAAATGAATGAAAAAAAAAAACTATATTATGTCTTGGACCTCAGTGCACATTATGCACACAATATACAAGTTTAATAATGAAACTGAAAATTATTTCTAAGAACAAATCCCTATTTGCAGGGTTTAATATGCTTTTGCTCTAGAAAACAAATGTGACCCGGGATAACAAAACGTCTCGGTTACGTCTGTAACCTTGGTTCCCAGAGAAGGGAACGAGACGATGCGTCGATAACACTTTGGGAACGCATTCTGCGTGAGTGCGTCTGAAGCATCCATGTCAACTAGTCCAATGGCGAGAGTGAGCGTCAGGAGTGACGTCACGACCAGAAATTGATAAAAACCCCAACCGGAGCAACTGGTGTTAGCTTCGACAGTGCCGAAGCAAGTCGATCACAGGAACGAGGCAGGGAGATGCATCGTCTCATTCCCTTCTCGGGGAACCGAGGTTACAGACGTAACCGAGACGTTCCCCATCGAGGGAGAGACGATGCGTCGATAACGCTTTGGGAACGAGAATACCCAAACCGCCATATTACAAGTGCCTGAGTGTCAGCCAGAAAAACCAACGGCTCAAGAATTAAAAACCTGAGACCCGGGAGTAGCGTCCAGGTCTAGGCTATAAAACCTGACGAATGTGAGTGGTGAGGACCAGCCTGCCGAATCGCAAACATCCTGAAGAGAGGCCCCAGATAATAAGGCTCTAGAGGCCGCCATACTCCTAGTAGAATGAGCTCTGACCCCCAAAGAGCACGGTAGGTCAGAAGACTCATAGGCAAGAAGGATAGCCCCAACTATCCACTTACTAAGTGTCTGTTTAGTGGCAGGAAGACCTATCTTAGGTGACCCGAAACAAACAAACACCTGATCGGATTTCCGAAAAGAAGAAGTCCGATGAACATAAGTGTCCAATGCTCGCACCGGGCACAAGAGGTTAGACTTTTCCTGATCCGATGATGCAAACGGGGGAGGACAGAAAGCCTGCAGAACAATAGGTCTCGGAACAACGGTCGGTACCTTAGGGACGTATCCCTGCTTAGGGTAGAGAAATGCTTTGACCATCCCAGGTGCAAATTCAAGGCAGGTGGGAGAAACCGAGAGAGCCTGAAGGTCTCAGACTCTTTTTAGGGACGAAATAGCAAGGAGAAAAGTAGTCTTAAACGAAAGAAACTTCTCAGAGACAGAATCTAGGGGTTCAAAAGGAGCCCTAGATAGGCCTTCTAAAACTATAGCCAGGTCCCAGGCCGGCACTCTAGTACGAGTTGCAGGTCTCACCCTCAAGGTGCCACGAAGGAAACGAGAGATAAGAGGGTCACGACCCAGAGATGCACCACCCACTGGGGCGTGGAAAGCCGAAATGGCCGCCACGTAAACTTTTAAGGTGGATGGACATAGACCAGAAGTGAAGCGGTCTTGCAAAAACTCAAGAACTGAGCCAACAGAGCAGTGGGCGGGGTCACACTGATGTTGGTAACACCAAGAAGAAAAAACATTCCATTTGAGTCTATAAAGTTTCCTCGTAGCTGGAGCTCTGGAGCTAAGAATGGTCTCCACAACCTCAGTTGAGAGACCACTCTCTATGAGTTGCGCCCCCTCAGAGGCCACACCCAAAGCTTCCAAATCTCTGGCCAGGGGTGAAATATAGTGCCCCCGGCCTGAGATAGAAGGTCTTTCCTGATCGGGATCTCCAAGGGAGGACCGTCGAGGAGATGAATCAGGTCCGCAAACCAGATTCGACTCGGCCAGTGTGGAGCTACGAGAAGTAGACTTACTCCGTCCTGGCGGACTCTCTCCAGAACTCCTGGGAGCAGAGCAACAGGGGGAAAGGCGTACAGACGTAGCCTCGGCCACGTCTGTACCATAGCGTCCAACCCCAGGGGGGCTGGATGAGTAAGGGAGAACCATAGTGGACAGTGCGTCGTGTACTGAGACGCAAACAGATCCACTTCTGCTTGGCCATAAGATTCCCATATGAGCTCCACCACCTCGGGGTGAAGCCTCCATTCCCCTGACCTCAGCACCTGCCTCGACAGGGTGTCTGCTCCAATATTCTGAGTCCCTGGTATATACATTGCCCTCAGAGAGCGTAATTTCCCCAGGGACCACAGGAGGATTTGGTGTGCTAATTTGCAGAGTGGGCGCGAGCGCAGACCCCCCTGACGGTTGATGTAAGAGACCACCGATGTATTGTCTGTGCGGACCAGCACATGATGATCCCTCAGGTCAGGCAGGAAGTGCCTCAACGCTTTGAAGACCGCCATCATCTCCAGGCAGTTGATGTGCCAAGAGTGATGATGGCTCTCCCACAGACCCTGAGCTGAGCGGCCTTCCATTACCGCTCCCCAGCCGGTAAGGGAAGCATCTGTCGAGATGGTAACCCGATGACAAAGAGCTCCCAATACCGGACCCTGGGACAGGAACCAGTGTTCTCTCCATATGACCAAGGCGCGGAGACACCGCCGCGTGATCTTGATCGTACGAAGTGGGTTTCCCCTCGGGGAGAACCCTCTGGTCCTGAGCCACCACTGTAAAGGTCTCATGCCCAGCAGGCCAAAGGGGATCACATTGGACGCTGCTGCCATGAGACCCAACAATCTCTCGAACTGTTTTACAGTGCGTGACTGGCCTAGCTTTAGCTCTGATGTGGCTGTGAGGATGTTGGCTACACGAGCGGGCGAAAGAGCGGCTCACATCTTGACCGAATCCCATACCACCCCAAGAAAAGTGGTCCTCTGTAATGGAGATAGCACACTCTTCTTGGTATTGAGCCTCAAACCCAACTTCTGCATATGAGCGAGGACGACATCTCGATGCTGAACCGCCAACTGTTTTGATTCCGCTAAAATCAACCAGTCGTCCAAGTAATTCAGAATACGTATGCCCTGCAGCCTGAGCGGGGCCAGAGCTGCATCTACGCATTTCGTGAATGTGCGGGGTGAGAGAGCTAGACCGAAGGGAAGTACCCGATACTGGTATTCTTTGCCCCTGAAAGAAAACCTTAGGAACTTCCTGTGCTGAGGGAGGATGGAGATATGGAAGTACGCATCTTTTAGGTCTATCGTGACGAACCAGTCCTCGGATCTGATTTGAGTCACGATCTGTTTGAGTGTCAGCATCTTGAATTTTAATTTTTTTGAACTGTACGATTCAACAGACGAAGATCTAAAATGGGACGCAGCCCTCCATCCTTTTTTGGAACAATGAAATAACGGCTGTAAAAACCTGATGCCCTGTCGGGAGGATACACCTGCTCTATAGCATTTTTCGCTAAAAGAGATTTCACTTCTTGCTCCATGACCAGAGCCTGCTCGGGATGCACTACTGTGAGCAACACCCCGTTGTAGCGAGGGGGACGAGAACCGAACTGGATTCTGTAACCCTTCTCTACTATCTGCAGGACCCATTGAGATATATTCGGCAGACTTCTCCATTCTGTCAGACACTCTACTAAGGGAACCAGCCTCTCGAGGCTGGCCTCTGGTGTAATTTGAACAGCTAGTGCGGGGACCTGAAGCCGAAACGCAGGAACCACCCGAGCTAACTGCTCTTGAACCCCCCTCAGAGGGAGCGAGCCCGACGCAGCGTCTGAGAGACACAGCGCCAGAGACCCGCTGGAGACCGCTGCGCCCCGAGGCACCAAGGGTTGCGGGGTTGGCAGGACGGCCCCGTGAGAGCACCGAGACCGGACGGGCACCGTATACTGAGGTGTACACCGCACCGTCTCGATTGGGGCTGCCCTCACAGGTCTGACCCATTTGGCGTCAGGACCTTTTCTTCTGAGCCGAAGCTTTCTTAGCGAGAAGAACGGTCCTCAGATCCGGCTTCTTCTTAGATTGCTTTGGCTGTGAGTGCTGGCTCGGTCCCCGTGATTTTTGAGGAGGAGCGCGAGACGCAACACTCTCTTTTTGAAAAACACAATATGAGGAGCATGAAGGCTGGGGCTGCCTTGCACGCCCAGCAGCATCAGGATTAGATCGGCGAGGGAGAAAACTTTTAAAAGCTTCAGATTGCTTTTTATTTTTTTTTAAATCTTTCAAACACTTCATTCACAGCATCACCAAACAGACCTTCATGAGAAATGGGAGCGTCTAAAAGAAAAGATCTATCTTTATCTTTAATATCTGAAAGATTAAGCCAAAGGTGTCTTTCTGTAGAAACCAGCCATAGATCTACCAATAGCACGTGCTGTTTCTTTAGTCGCCCTGAGAGATAAATCCGTAGCCCGACGAAGTTCACGAATTTCGTCACGGCTGACTCCCTCACTGTTATCTAACTCCCCCAGCAGCTCAGCCTGATAAGCCTGAAGCAAAGCCATCGAGTGAAGGCAAGCTCCAGCCTGACCTGCTGCTGTGTAAGCTTTACCCACTAAATTAGATGTGATCTTTAAAGGCTTCGTGGGCAAAGTCGGGTTCTTAATAGATGACGCTGAACCAGGGGAAAGATAGCTCGCGAGCGTCTGTTCCGCCCGGGGCATCGCTTCATAACCATTTTCTTTCAGCCCTCTTATATCACACAATGCGGGCAATCAGTCTCTTCGAAGGCTGATAATGCATGCTCCACTCCCAAACAAACTACACAAAGCTCGTGTGTATCCCCACCCGTTAAATAACGCGGGCAGGGAGAAGCACACGGTTTGAATAGTTGCTTCGCCATGATATATAAACTTTGAACAAGACAACAGTAAATATGACAGACAGGTTTGACACAGATCCCTTGCTGAGGCACAGAAAGCTGACACCGGTTGCTCCGGTTGGGGTTTTTATCAATTCCTGGTCGTGACGTCACTCCTGACGCTCACTCTCGCCATTTGACTAGTTGACATGGATGCTTCAGACGCACTCACGCAGAATGCGTTCCCAAAGCGTTATTGACGCATCGTCTCTCCCTCGATGGGGAACCTTAAGAGTCAATTTTTTAAAATTTAGATTTATACATTATCTGGAAGCTGAATAAATAAATAAGCTTTACATTGATGTATCAGGATAGAACAATATTTGGCTGAGATACAACTGTTTGAAAATCTTGAATCTGAGGGTGCAAAAAAATCTAAATATTGAGAAAATTGCCTTTAAAGTTATCCAAGTAAAGTACTTAGCAATGCATATTACTAATCAAAAATTAAGTTTTGATATATTTACGGTAGGAAATTTACAAAACATCTTCATGGAACATGATCTTTAGTTAATATCCTAATGATTTTTGGCATAAAAGAAAAATCAATCATTTTGACCCATACAGCATTTTTTTGGCTATTGCTACAAATATGCCCCAGAGACTTTTGTGCTCTAAGCTTTTTTTTTTTTTTTTTTTTTTTGAGTAAAACAAGGATTAATTAAGTTGATTAAAGAAAATCTCAAAATTTCAAATAAATGAAATCCTCAAGAATCCTCAAAAAAAAAAAAAAAATATATATATATATATATATATATATATATACTGTATATATATATATAGTATAACTGGTAATATAATAAATTAACAGTAAGTAAGTAATCAGTAAGATCAGTCAGTAATACATCTTACTGATCCCAAAACTTCTGAATCAACTGCTTTACATTGTGTATAAACAACAAAAACAACCACAGTCCCTCATTGATCCTGTTTTGAACATCTCCCTTTACAAAACATGCCTGCCCCTTTGATGCTTGCGGTTCCGGTTCTTTTAAAAAAGAGAACCAATTTCCAACCCTAATAATAATATAACATAAATGACTCAATATTTTATTAAATCAAGCAAATTCACAAAAAAATATTGACAAAGAATGAACAAAAAGCTCGTTAACATGACAGCAAAAACTAGCAAAACAAACCGGGAGGCCTAGGAATTACAATTAGTTGGGAAAATAAAATAAGAATGGTTAAACTGAGGTAAACAAATTTAAACAGAAATAATTAGCAAAGTCATGGAAACTGTATGGAAAATTGACAGAATTGAGAAAAAAACCAAAGGGGGGGGGGCAGTTCTCCTCTGACCAGATGAAACCCGCAGTTCAATTCCAGGCTGCAGCAAAGTCAGATTGTGCAGAAGAATCATCTGTTTTCTGTGGGATTAGGATCCTGGTGCTCCTCTGAGACAAGGTCTTTACAGGGGATCTGTATCTGGGGCTCTAGTTGTCCTGGTCTCCGCCGTCTTTCAGGGCTGTAGAGGTCCTTTCTAGCTGCTGATCCACCATCTGGTCTGGATACGTACTGGATCCGGGTGACTGCAGTGACCCTCTGATCTGGATACAGACTGGATCTGGTGTCTATGGTGACCTCGGAATAAGAGAGAAAAAGACTAATATTAGCATAGATGCCATTCTTCCTATGATGTAGCAAGTACATTGGGTGTTATGGGAAGTGTTCCCCGTTCCAGTTTACCTAATTAGTGCAGCCTAAAATCCTTTAACGGATTTGGATTTTGGAAGCATATTAGTATGTTATGTGTATGCCAGGTTAAAGAGATGGGTCTTTAATCTAGATTTAAACTGCAAGAGTGTGTCTGCCTCTCGAACAATGTTAGGTAGGTTATTCCTGAGTTTAGGCGTCAAATATGAAAAGTATCTGCTGCCCGCAGTTGATTTTGATATTCTAGGTATTATCAAATTGCCTGAGTTTTGAGAATGCAGCGGACGTGGGGGATTATAATGTAACAGGAGCTCATTCAAATACTGAGGTGCTAAACCATTCAGGGCTTTATAAGTAATAAGCAATATTTTAAAATCTATACGATGTTTGATAGGGAGCCAGTGCATTGTTGACAGGACCGGGCTAATATGGTCATACTTCCTGGTTCTAGTAAGAACTCTTGCTGCTGCATTTTGGACTAGCTGTAGTTTGTTTACTAAGCGTGCAGAACAACCACCCAATAAAGCATTACAATAATCCAACCTTGAGGTCATAAATGCATAGATTAACATTTCTGCATTTGACATTGAGAGCAGAAGCCGTAATTTAGATATATTTTTGAGATGGAAAAATGCAGTTTTACAAATGCTAGAAACGTGGCTTTCTAAGGAAAGATTGCTATCAAATAACACACCTAGGTTCCTAACTGATGACGAAGAATTGACAGAGCAGCCATCAAGTCTTAGACAGTGTTCTAGGTTATTACATGTCATCACAGTTTTTAGGTCCTATAATTAACACCTCTGTTTTTTTTCAGAATTTAGCAGTAAGAAATTACTGATCATCCAGTTTTTTATATCGACTATGCATTCCATTCGTTTTTCAAATTGGTGTGTTTCACTGGGGCGCAGAGAAATATAGAGCTGAGTATCATCAGCATAAAAGTGAAAGCTAACACCATGTTTCATGATGATATCTCCCAAGAGTTACATGTAAAGCGTGAAGAGTAGCAGCCCTAGTACTGAGCCTTGAGGTATTCCATACTGCACTTGTGATCGATATGATAACTCTTCATTCACTGCTACAAATTGATGGCGGTCATATAAGTACAATTTAAACCATGCTAATGCACTTCCATTAATGCCAACAAAGTGTTCAAGTCTATGCAAAAGAATGTTGTGGTCAATAGTGTCAAATGCAGCACTAAGATCCAACAGCACTAATAGAGAGATACAACCACGATCAGATGATAAGAGCAGGTCATTTGTAACTTTAAGGAGAACAGTCTCAGCACTATGATACGGTCTAAATCCTGACTGGAAATCCTCACAGATACCATTTTTCTTTAAGAAGGAATATAATTGTGAGGATACTACCTTTTCTAGTATCTTGGACAGAAAAGGGATATTCGAGATCGGTCTATAATTAACTAGTTCTTTGGGGTCAAGTTGTAGTTTTTTGATGAGAGGCTTAATAACAGCCAGTTTGAAGGTTTTGGGGACATATCCTAATGACAATGAGGAATTAATAATAGCCAGAAGAGGATCTATGTCTTTTGGAAGCACCTCTTTTAGTAGCTTAGATGGAATAGGGTCTAGCATACATGATACATGTTATTGGTTTAGATGATTTAACAAGTTTAAACAATTCTTCCTCTCCTATAGTAGAGAATGAGTGGAACTGTTCCTGAGGGGGTCTATAGAGCACTGTCTGATGCGATACTGTAGCTGACGGCTGAATGGTTACAATTTTTCTCTAATAGTATCGATTTTAGAAGTAAAGTCATTCCTGCTATGATATTGGGAAATGTCAACACTTGTTGAGGCATTATTTTTTGTTAATGTAGCCACTGTATTGAATAAATACCTGGGGTTATGTTTGTTTTCTTCTAAAACAGTAGAAAAGTAATTGGATCTAGCAGTTTTTAATGCTTTTCTGTAGGATAGGTTACTTTCACGCCAAGCAATACGAAATACCTCTAGTTTGGTTTTCCCCCAGCTGTGCTCCATTTTTCGGGCTGCTCTCTTTAAGATGCGAGTATACTCATTATACCATTGTGTCAGACTGTTTTCCTTAACCTTCCTTAAGCATATGAACAGTATTAAATCTAGAGTATGATTTAGACAATGAGTTCAATTCAATTCAATTCAAGTTTATTTGTATAGCGCTTTTTACAATACAAATCGTTACAAAGCAACTTTACAGAAAATTATGTTTCTACAATATTTAGTAGTAGCTAGTAGTTTGTGCACGTTTGACAGGATTTTAGAAAAATAAAAATAATAATACAAGACGTAGTCAGCTAGATGATGAACTATCAATATTATTAATTAATAGTAATTATATGATGCAGTCACACATGTAGCAATATTTGTTAGTTCTGTTTGTTGATTCAAGGTTAGCGTCATCTGGGGTCCTCTGAGGGTCAGCATCATCTCTTCTCAGGTGTTCTGGATCCAGACTGGAGCTTGTGTAAATCCTAATCCCGTGGCAAAACATAGAAACAAAATAGAGACATCATTAGCATAGCTGCTGAAACTGAAGTAAAATTAGTTTAACCCAAGCTAAAGAATAAAAATGCAGATGCAACTACACTCACAATTTAAGAGATACATTATTCGAATGCTTGGCGAAAGAGATGTGTTTTTAATCTAGATTTAAACAGAGAGAGTGTGTCTGAACCCCGAACATTATCAGGAAGGCTATTCCAGAGTTTGGGAGCCAAATGTGAGAAAGCTCTACCTCCTTTAGTGGACTTTGCTATCCTAGGAACTACCAAAAGTCCAGCGTTTTGTGACCTTAGGGTGCGTGATGGGTTGTAGCGTGGTAGAAGGCTAGTTAGGTACGCAGGAGCTAAACCATTTAGGGCCTTATAGGTAAGTAATGATAATTTGTAACTGATACGGAACTTAATAGGTAGCCAGTGCAGAGACTGTAAAATTGGGGTAATATGATCATATTTTCTTGACCTGGTAAGGACTCTAGCTGCTGCATTTTGGACTACCTGTAGCTTGTTTATTGACGAAGCAGGACAACCACCTAGAAGTGCATTACAATAGTCCAGTCTAGAGGTCATGAATGCATGAACTAGCTTTTCTGCATCAGAAACAGATAACATGTTTCGTAGCTTGGCAATGTTTCTAAGATGGAAGAATGCAGTTTTTGTAACATTGGAAATATGATTTTCAAAAGACAAATTGCTGTCCAATATAACACCCAGATTTCTGACTGTAGAGGAAGTAACAGTACATCCGTCTAGTTGCAGATTGTAATCTACAAGATTCTGTGTGGTGTTTTTTGGTCCAATAATTAATATCTCTGTCTTATCCGAATTTAATTGGAGAAAATTATTTGTCATCCAATCTTTTACATTTTTAACACACTCTGTTAGCTTAGATAATTGGGAAGTTTCATCTGGTCTCGTTGAGATATATAGCTGAGTATCATCAGCATAACAGTGGAAGCTATTTCCGTATTTTCTAATAATATTACCAAGGGGCAACATGTATATTGAAAATAGAAGGGGACCTAGGACGGATCCTTGTGGCACTCCATATTTTACTGATGATAAATGAGATGACACCCCATTTAAGTAAACAAAATGGTAGCGATCGGACAGGTAGGATCTAAACCATCTTAGAGCCTGCCCTTGAATACCTGTATAGTTTTGTAATCGATCTAGGAGTATGTCATGATCTATGGTGTCGAACGCAGCACTAAGATCAAGTAAGACTAGAAATGAGATGCAGCCTTGATCTGACGCAAGAAGCAGGTCATTTGTAATTTTAACAAGTGCAGTTTCTGTGCTATGGTGGGGCCTGAAACCTGACTGAAATTCTTCATACAGATCATTTTTATGCAGGAAGATGCTCAATTGAGCAGACACAACTTTTTCTAATATTTTAGACATAAATGGAAGATTTGAAATAGGCCTATAATTTGCCAGTACACTAGGATCTAGTTTTGGTTTCTTAATAAGAGGCTTGATAACCGCCAGCTTGAATGGTTTTGGGACGTGACCTAAAGATAACGACGAGTTAATGATATTGAGAAGCGGTTCTTCGGCTACAGGTAACAGCTCTTTTAGT
Source organism: Carassius carassius (assembly GCF_963082965.1). Lineage (NCBI taxonomy): Eukaryota > Metazoa > Chordata > Actinopteri > Cypriniformes > Cyprinidae > Carassius > Carassius carassius. Next base: position 32,725,818 of record NC_081764.1, on the reverse strand, counting down.
AATTTAGTGGGTACAGGATCTAATAAACATGTTGTTGGTTTAGATACAGTGATAAGTTTATTTAGCTCTTCCTGTCCTATATTTGTAAAGCACTGCAGTTTATCTTTGGGTGCGATGGATGAAACTGAAGTGTTAGACGCTGTAGAATCTACATTCGCTATTGTATTTCTAATGTTATCTATTTTATCAGTGAAGAAATTCATAAAGTCATTACTATTTAATGTTGGTGGAATATTTGAATCAGGTGGCGTATGGTAATTTGTTAATTTAGCCACTGTGCTAAATAAAAACCTTGGATTGTTTTGGTTATTTTCAATGAGTTTGTGGATATGCTCTGCCCTAGCAGTTTTTAGAGCCTGTCTATAGCTGGACATACTGTTTTTCCATGCAATTTTAAAAACTTCCAAGTTAGTTTTTCTCCATTTGCGTTCAAGACTACGAGTTACTTTCTTGAGAGAGTGAGTATTACTGTTATACCATGGCACAGTACGTTTTTCTCTAACCTTTTTCAATTTGATGGGGGCAACAGCTTCTAATGTATTAGAGAAAATAGTGCCCATGTTGTCAGTAATTTCGTCTAATTCATGTGTATTTTTGGGTACAAATAGCAGTTGAAATAGATCAGGCAGGTTATTTGCGAATCTGTCTTTGGTGGCTGGAACAATAGTTCTGCCCAGACGGTAACGCTGAGACATAAAGTTAATATCAGTTATACGCAGCATGCACGACACAAGGAAATGGTCTGTAATATCATCACTTTGGGGTACAATATCTATAGCAGTAAGATCGATTCCATGCGATATAATTAGATCTAGTGTATGATTAAAACGATGAGTGGGCCTGGTGACATTTTGCTTGACTCCAAAGGAGTTTATTAGGTCAGTAAACGCAAGTCCTAATGTATCATTTGCATTATCAACGTGAATATTAAAATCTCCCATGATTAGCGCCTTATCAACTGTAACTAGAAGGTCTGAGAGGAAATCTGCAAATTCTTTTAGGAATTCTGTATACGGCCCTGGTGGTCTATACACAGTAATGAGTAGGTCCTGAAACGTGTTGTCTAAATTTGCCAAGATGTCAGGTGCTCTGGCTTCCGGTAAACATTTGACTATGGTGGCAGATGTCTCTATATTCACTTTCCGTAAAATAGAATCGCCAATAACTAGAGCACTTTCATCAGGTTTCTCAGTGGGTGCATCACTGAGTGGAGAGAACCTGTTTAATGTTTCGATCGTAAGAGAAGAGCGGTGTTTTGACCCACGACTATGCTGCCTCACTGTCATCCAGTTGCCCTGTGGCAGGGGCTCTGTTGCCGGAACAGAACATTGTATGGGAATCCCGTAGCTCGACGCATCCAAAGCCATATCTAGAGGCCTAAAATTCTTACTGTCTTGGATGCATGTCTCTAATTCTGAAATCTTCTCTGTCAGCCTAACTATTTCCCTGCAATTATAACATGTGAATCCCTCATCAGCGACAGAGATAGATAAACTGTACATGTGGCAAGAGGTGCAAATAACAATAGAAGGAGAAGCAATTACTCACCGTGCTTGATGAAATATTCTTACCACAGTTGTGATAAGAAAAGGTAACACTATCCCATCTCTGACACTTTTACTTTCGAGTTTTCACCGCTTACGCTTACTCATTGCATGTGTGAGTTTTACAGTGCTCTGTGGAATTAAAAATGCATTACAGTTTGTATCGATTGCTAACAAACAATTCTAAGTAAAGTGAAGCGACATACAGCCAAGTATGGTGACCCATTCTCAGAACTCATTCTCTGCATTTAACCAGTCCAAAGTGCACACACAGACCAGTGGGCATCATTTATGCCACAGCACCCAGGGAGAAGTTGGGGGTTTGGTGCCTTGCTCAAGGGCACCTAAGCCTGAGACTCAAACCCACAACCTTAGTGTTAGGAGTCAAACTATCTAACCACTAGGCCACAACTTCCCCAATGCATGAAGCAATTCACCATTTTCTCACAACTATAAACACAATATCAAACCTACACCAGCTTGTGCAAACTTCAAACTTCCAGGTCAAAATCAAACAGTTTAGTCAAAAACATGTTCTCTTTTGTCAGACACACAAACCTGTCAAATACACAAACTAATTCACTGTCTAGAGAACACTAGTGCAATCAATTCAAAACACTGTTACTAAAACCTCCTTTTGGGAAAAGGGAAACTTTTGCTAGTCAATGACACTTACAGTATACAACATAAATAAAAGGATAGAGATACAGTAAAATACAGCAATAAACTTTAAGAAAAGTTTACTTTCATTACACTAGTGTAAAGCAATCTTGCAGTAATTGAACAGCACTATGTAAAAAGCACTAGAAGAGAATAGTCCAAAGACCAAACAACTGAATATACGGTAAACACATTTTGTGATATACTGTCAGTTAAATATATTGTTTTAAATAAAGAATATAATATGTTTTTTTTAATATTTAAACGATAGATGATATTGATAGTAAAGATACTTTTAACAAAATATATAAAATAGAATTACAGCCATTGTTATAGGTGGTCATTTTAAACTTTTTTGCTTTTTAATAGAGGTATTTTGGAACAGCTAAACAGAGGCCCTGCAAAATGTCTTTTCCGCTCTGTGACTGAAAATAGCATAGATAGGTGTAAGGTTTATGACCATAGCAAAAGTCAAATAATTACTATTTCATGGCTAAATTTGCTTCATATGTGAAAACACCATTTGTGTTTACACACACCTTTTAAATGATGAATAGCATAGCTTAATGGCAGTGAAGGGCCCAGTTCTCGAATTACATCTCCGCTTAGGCATCTGCCGGAAACATCTTTAATGATTGAATACAATGAAGGGTCTTTCTCTGAAAATATTTTTCTAAAAGACGCATGAACTTCATCTAAAATTCACAGCCGTGTCTGTGCTGACAAATAAACAAGCTCCTTTGTATCCGTTTGAAGAAAAATTACTTTGTTTGTTTGTTACTATGATGTGTTTTATAAGTTCATTAAACTTAAATGATGAATACTTTGGTTGAAATGAATGTTTTTCTTGATAGTAACATACTGTCATATATAATTATATATTTTATTTATTTACATATTCTTTAAAATAGAAATAAAAACGTGACGTTTAAGGAGCTGAAAATAGACGGCGCCATAGACCAACTCAAACCTGGTCTAAAGTATAAAAGTCAATGGCGCAATATTAAAAAAAATAAAATAAATTGACATGACATTCAGCCAAGTATGGTGACCCATACTCAGAATTCATGCTCTGCTTTAACCCATCCAAAGTGCACACACACAGAGCAGTGAACACACACACACACACACACTGTGAACACACACCCAGAGCAGTGGGCAGCCATTTATGCTGCAGTGCCCAGGGAGCAGTTGGGGGTTCAATGCCTTGCTCAAGGGCACCTAAGTCATGGTATTGAGGTTGGAGAGAGCACTGTACATGCACTCCCCCCACCCACAATTCCTGCCGGCCCAAGACTCGAACTCACAACCATTCGATTCTGAGTCCGACTCTCTAACCATTAGGCCACGACTACCCCTTTTTGTTATTTAAAGAGTGCGTTGGTAGAAAATGCGCCTCTGGGCGGGTCCACAGTGCGCGCTGACTTTGCTTATTACACACAGGGATGCGCATCACACAAACATGCCAAATATTAAAAACAAAAGGATTATAGTGTAAAAGAATATTATTGTGTAGGCTACATAAATATAAAAATGTAATGATGTATAGTCATTGCATGTATTAGAATTAGGCAACATATTTGCAATTCAGCCTATTACTACTTATAATGATGAATGAAATTGGTGAATTAATTGAACAATCGTGGCAATACACACACATATATATTAACTGACTCCTCGCACAGAGCTTTGGTGGATTCCCGCTAGTCTCGTAGATGATCTGCTCGCGCGCTTTAACTGCACACGACCAGATTAGATTCTTCGCTTGAGAAGCGTTCAGCTTTTCTGCCAACAAATTCCACCATGAAAATAGCGATCCGCCATGGCGCGAGCGCATTTCGCTCTTAAAGGGAATGGGAGATGACACTCTGATTGGTTTTATTGAACGTTATGCCCATTACTCATTAAGAGAATAGCGACAACCTATTCCAGAATGCGCCCCATTGCACGGACCGTTTTTCCGTAGTTAAAATAGCAAAAGTGGATTTGGACACGCCCTGAGTGCACCTGTGCCATGCGCTTTACACTTTGCGTTTAGATCGTCAAAATAGGGTCCGAAATTTTTATGTATATGTGTGCCTGTTTATATAATTTATCAGAATACAAATCTGTACAGTGGCATGGATATTACACTGATATAACAAGGTAAATGCGGTTTATGATGAAAATTCTTGAGTAGTCATAATTCAGAAAATGTTATGAAAAATGTAAGCACATGCAAAAAAAAATTGTGTGGTGGTAGGTGTACAGTAAAAAATAAATAATTATACAGCTTTTGAAAAAGATCACATTCCGGAGGTCCAGGGTCTGTATTACAAACAGGTGACCATAACAAACAGACCACATACCCACTAGCTTATATCATGATATATAGAAAACGGATGTCATAACACATCCGCAGTACAACAGCTAAGCATGATATATTATAAAGAAGCTGTCGTGTACTGGAGGTCTGGTGTCTATATTACAAACAGTTGTTATAACACTTGTCATAAGATTTATCCCTAATGACATGATATATTACAAAACAGATGTCATATCACATTTCGTAACAACAGCTGCATCCGTTAAAAGGTCAAAAGGTCAAAGCCACGTGGGTGGGGGAGGGGTAAAGGTAAAAAGGTCAAAGCCACGTGGGTGGTCGGGGTGGCGGAGGGGCGGAGTAAAAAAGGTCAAAGTCATCCATCAAAAATTTGGATGTTTGGTGCAGTAAGTCTATGTCTATGTATTTTTCACAGCTCTTTTTCTGATTTCCTCAGAAATTGGTTCGCTTTGTCCACTGTAATTGTTGCGATGAAATGTGACTCTGATTGTGATCAAGGCTTAAAATATTCATCAGACTCTTGAATTACAGGCACATCAAGACTGATCTAACTTTCCTCAAGAGTACTGTTAGCTATACTGTGTTTAAATAATATCATCATAATATCACCTGTTTAAAGCTGGTCCATGATATATTTAACATTAACTCAACATGAACATAATTCTGTTTCAAACATTTTTATAAGTAGGAATAGACTACTATTTATTGGACTTAATATAATGGCTTTACCATGTCTGCATAAAAAATAAAAAATAAATAAATAAATACACATTTTTTAATATAATTTATTGTAAGTTTACAGTGTGTTGGAAGGCCATCAGAGGTTGCACCCAAAGTCAGTGAAAAGGTCAGTGGCAGGACAATCTACATTAGTTTTTATGGTCCATTTAGGTATTGATATTGTGTTTTCTTTCATATCATCAGACAAAATTCTATCTGAATTGATCATTGTGCTATTTTAGTTGTTTATATAATTTTAAAGCATTGTTTTGACTTAAGTCTTGTTCACATTTAGTCTTTTTTTCTATTTCTGCTGAAGGAAGTTGCACCCTTAAAACCAGTGATTGGCAGCTCAGCAGGAAAAACAATCTAGGTGTTAGTCTGATTTAATATCCATCTAAACATATACATACATTTAACTACAGAACGTTTTGTAACATTTAGCAGTTGCATGCACATGACGATGTCTGCCTTGGTTTGCTTAAGGCTTATTTTTCTTCTGAAAGGGTGAATGACTTTACCTGCTTTGTTTTTGTTCTGTAGATCCAGTGGCAAAAGAATCAGCTGAATGGAAACCAAACTAGGTTTTAAAAAATCCTGACCTCTAAAGTGAACAATGAAGACTGGATTTTCAGATCAATTAGAGGTGTTTTAGATACAATATGCTTATACAGTATGTATATACAATATGTCAGTGTCAAGTGTATTAGGTGCTTTGTGTAATTTTGTGTAGGCAACAGAAACCAAATCCCATTTGAAAGACAGAAGGACAGGGACCATCTATAAACTCTGAGACAACAAATATGACACTCAAAACTGCAAGATTCATGAGGTAAAATCAGTAGAGACATTTTATATCAGTGATTAACAAACATAAATTTCCCATGCAGCTCTCAGTCAACAGGTCAATTTGAAAGAATTTGGGTAATTTAAAGGAATAGTTCTCAAAAACTTAAAATAGCTGAAAATGTACTCACGCTCAGCCCATCCAGGATTCAGATGATTTTGATTCTTCATTGGAACAGATTTGTAGAAATGTAGCATTGCATCACTTGCTCACCACAGTGGATGCTCTGCAGTGGATGGGTGCCTTCAGAATGAGAGTCCAAACAGCTGATAAAAACATCACAATAATCCACATGTAATCAGGTAATCTAGTGATGTTAAAAGTTGCATTTTTGTAAGTAGCAAATCCATCTTTAAGATGTTTTTAACTTCAAACTGTTGCTTCCAGCTAAAATACATGTCCATAATCCATAATAATGCTTTTTCCAGTGAAAGTAGTTTTGTCTGAATAAGGGAAATATGCACAGATCAAGCATCATTTATAAACAAACCATTCTAAGCAAATATGTGGATTTTGATGGACAACCAGCAATGGGCATTTTCACTAGAGAAATTATTATTATGAATTATGGAACCATGATTTGGCCAGAAGTAATGATTTAAAATCATCTTAATGATTAGTTTGTTTCTTACATGTTTGGACTCTGACGACACCCATTCACTGCTGTGAATCCATTGGTGAGCAAGTGATGGAATGCTTCATTTCTCAAAATCTGGATGGGCTGAGTGTAAGGAAATTTTCAGCATTTTTTTTTTTTTGGGTGAACTATTCCTTTACAATTATTAACTTAAAATAAGAATATTTTGTATGATAATATTTTTATTGTATTGGTCCACTTCAACCATCTAGATGCTTTAGTTTTGTATAGGCAACAGAAAGCAAAACCTGGTGAAAAGATGGAGGAGAATCCTTCCCTGAACTATAAAACATCCACACTCAAAGACGTTAATAGTTCCAAGAGGTAAAAACAAAAGTATTTATAGTATTTAGCATCAGAAAATAATAATTAAAAGCAATAAGTTTTCTTTACTAGAGAATGGGGATAGATGACCAATACTAGAAAGAATAAAGAAACAAGCTTAATTTTTAATTTGAGTGCATCAGTTGCTTTTTGTATTTGGGTCATGCATGGGATGTGGTTTATGGGCCGTGTATGCATAAATCAGGGAAGCTGATGGCATTCACGTGCTCCAGTGATCTCTAATAGTTTACCTTTTATCCCCCATGTTTTTCAGCACCAGAGGGTATAATGCCTTTAAAGCGCCGTCCTTCAGAAATGTAACCACACATGGACATAAACTACCTAAACAGGTCCCTCCTGTCATGACAGGTGCTGAATCTGTTTTTCCTTTAGTCATTTCAACACATTTATTGTTCAATCTATTTGTCTCACAGTTCCAGAAACCTTTTCTGAAACCCAAGTTTCAAAATTCTTTTTTAATTTAAGCATTACAGAAACAAGGAGAATGTAATGTCCAGTCAGAAAGTGTCCAGGCCCCTCAAGTAGTGCTGTCTGCAAATGACTAGGATCATCATGAGGTGCAGAGGATGGAAATGAGAGTGTTGAAGGACACGTGCTGCTAGAATTGTATGCAGAGGTGAGGCATTTAGGGCAAATCATGTATCTGATGTGTTTGAAAAAGCTAAACAAACATTCTGTTTTTGTTTCTGTGAATCCAGTTTCTGCAAGCCATAATGACAAAGAATTACCAACTTGCCAAAAAACTTTGTCAGATGAGTAAGTAGTCATGTGAATTAGTGTTGTTTACATTTATCATTTCTTACATCATGATACTGATGTTTTCATCATTCTTTAAATTTAGTTTTAATTTATGAGCCACAGAACTCAGAGGCCAAGAGCTTCGTACCTCTCATTGAAGAAAAATTACTGATAGGTGAGATTATAATCTAATTTTCTATCTATCCATCCATCCATCCATTTTTTTTAGCATGATAGTTCTACTATGCTTTAAACCTTCTTTTTTAAAGTGAAGTGACATACTCAGAATTCGTGCTCTGCTTTTAACCCATCAAAAGTGCACACACACAGAGCAGTGAACACACACACACCCGGAGCAGTGGGCAGCCATTTATGCTGCAGCGCCCGGGGAGCAGTTGGGGGTTCAGAGCCTTGCTCAAGGGCATCTCAGTCGTGGTATTGAGGGTGGAGAGAGCACTGTACATGCACTCCCCCCACCCACAATTCCTACCGGCCCAAGACTCAGACTCACAACCTTTCGATTGCGAGTCCGACTCTCTAACCATTAGGGCACAACTTCCCCATGACAAAAACATAAGTTTTACTTTGTTTTTCCTATTTCCTATTTAAATTAACATAGTGATATGAACTTCTAAATTGCTTTAATCAAAACAGTTTCCATAAGCACTGCATAGAATGAAAATTAAATACCATTAATTCATCAGTAGCAATGTTCCAAAAGGGGTAACATTAATTATGTTTGAGCAAATAATTGAAAATAAAGTGTGTTGAATTCACATTCTTTATCTGGACATGATTATAAATTCTAGAAGCGGATGATGAATCAGATGAGGATGATGATGATGAATCTGATGAATATGACACATCTGATGATGATAATGTTAAAGATGACGATGAGTCCTCAGATGATGAATCCTCTGACACAGATGAAGAGTCCACTGACAGCACAGATGATACATTATCATCTTCGTCATAAATAATCAACAAAAAAACTAAGAATCTACTAAATCTAGTGGTCCTAATGACATACAGTATTGTTTTAGTTTTAATATGTCTATTGCTCATAAACATTGTGTGTCATTTATTATGTCTAGTACTGACTGGACTTTAAATCATATTCTGCATGAATTGTAATCTATATACAGTATGTCCTAAGACAATAAAGTAGCTATTTCTTCACTTTTTCGGTCTAGTTGTTCAGAAATGTGCAAGACATTATTGTGCCATCTAACGGTGGAAAAACAACAATATTGTTTCACAGTTTGAACCTGGGTTAGTTGTCACACTTCAAATATGTCAAAAACATCTCCATATAACAAGAAACGTTCTTTGTTGGCTAACGTTCTGAAAAGGTTATCTTAACGTTGTGAACAAACGTTCTTCCAAATGACATGAATAGAATGTTCGTTCAAAGTTATCTGGTCTTTAATATTTTTCTCAAAATGTTAGCACGAATACATTTATACCTTCATAGAACGGTTTTATTATTATTTTTATTATTATTATTAGCCTATTATTATTATTTCTGAACCATTTTAGTTGCACGTCAATCAAAAGTTACTACTTGTTTTAGAATTTTCAGAGAACATTCAAAACTTTTCCAGGATGATAAAACGGAATGTTCCCTTAACGTTCACATAAGAAAAAAAAAATCAGAAATAACTTTTTATTTGCTCAGTTGGCATAAACAGAGAATATACCACGGCGCTGCCCAAAAATCATTCATTCAAATTCAAGTTGTTCACTGTTGCCACCTTGCGGATGTCGGTGTTGTCATAGTTTCAGACGTCTCATCTAGGTTATAGGCTACCTGGGTCTAATCCACAAGTCATGCAATAAATGAAAAAGCTAATCTTAAAATTTTGTTACATTACAATAGACTATAAATGTTTATTGTTTCAAAACAACAACAAGAAAACCCTGAGCTCGTCCTCATGATGTCTCTCTGACTCTCTCCTCCCTCCCTCTCACTCTCTCTCACTCACCGGTGTCTCACTCTCACGGTATTTTGACGTGTTCATATTTATATATATATAGCCTATATATTACTCGGAGAATTAAACTTCATGTGTCTGATGGCTCGAGTCCATATATTAATCTCATATATCTCGGTGGAAAAATACAGTGAAATTTAAAGAGATTCTCCTGTCGCCTTTTGAAGGATAAACACTGAATCAAGATTTGGCGCTGGATGGATTTTTAATTTCTTCTTCACTCTTGTGGTCTTGTGCCTCGTCACGCGGTGTGAAACATCCTCCGTGTGCCTCCGTTCTTCTGGATTTTATTGTGACACCTGTGACTTCGTAAGGTAAGCGCTCACCTTCTGCGTTTTGGTCCAAATGTTTTCTCTTCTCGGGTGTTGAGGATAAGAATGCTTGAAAGAGGAGCAGAAACTAAACTGTACTTTTTATATTCGATGATAAGAAATGCATGTGCAGATATAAACCTGCAATTTATGCCAATATTGTGATCTTACAGGCACAGATCTAAAAACATGGTGTAATTTAACACATGAGCAGCGCAATGATTTTTTGCCAATATTTCACAAAACCCGACAGTGATTGATGCGCGTTATTTGAAGATCTTAATTGAGAAATCAATAAGTCACTCTTTTTCTGTTCATTTGCTCTCCTTTTTTGGGCGCATCGGTTAAACACAAAGAAACATAATTTATCATCGTCATCATCATAACACTAATAATGCCTTCACAAAGATAATTTCTGTCCCTACTTCGTTGCCTTAGTTATGCTGTGGTTGAAGTGAGCAGATTCCTCGTTTCTGCGTTTTAAATGATTCGTTTTAAAAACCTCGTTACAAAGCCAATTAAGTCAGACTTCACGGTCTGCCGTGCGCTGGAGCTGGAGGTGCGTCTGGAGAACAAGAACCGGATTGCCATCCAAAATACCAAGTTACATATGTCCGGTTATTTTCGGAACTTACCTACCATTCTTTTCGTTATTTCTTAAGTTTGTTGCTTATTTCTCGCGCTTTGATGTGCTGTGTGCTGTGCATTTCTGAACGTGACAGACCCTGAGCGCGCGCGGCGCAAGACAAATTATCCTTTTGACAGGGAGTGAATTACTGCCATCTCAGAAGGAATATCACAGATGCGTGAAATTATGCTAGAGATTCCTTGAAAACAAAAACGCTTAATTTTAATTTTGTAAGCAGTATATGAGATATAGGGTAATATTATTCAGCATTATTTGTGACATCATTTTATTTTATCTAAACTCTCCATATTTTCCCGTGGAGTGCTTCTTTTTTTTCAGTCTGGAAGCTGCAAGGTGTTTCTCCTGGACTGATGGCGTCTTCTGCACCTTCTTCCTCGGCTCCTATGGACCCAAACACGGCTAATTTACGACAACCTGCCACAAGTAGGTCTCTCTGGATAACGCGTTTTTCACTTGGCTTGTTTACTCCGTGGGGTGGCGATGTTCATCACTGCCCTAAAAACACACATCACCGTGTGAAATGTCTATTAGCTGACAGAGACAGCTAGAAAGACAAATTATAAATTATCTGATAGATAGATGTATGTAACACTACTAAATAATAATCTTATGTACGATTATTTTATCTCTTCTCTTTTTTCTGGGTAATTTTAGTCTGAATTCATATCTGGAGATTACAAATACAATTACATTCTTCATTTTACTCTCAAATAAGAGCATCCCACTTCTGCCTAAATTACGTGTTGCAGTCGATCTTATAACAATAGTCCTGCATTTTGCCACGTTTTTATGGCAGCTTAAATAGCAGCAATCAGCCATAATCTGCTCTCAACAGTCCCATCTTAAAAGCGTAATTACAAAAATGACCCGCCATCACGGTCCAATTCACAGAATTTTATAAATCTACTTAAAATGCCCGAGTCAGGATTTTAAAAAAAAATGCATAAAAGAAACGGATTTGATCTGATTTGATAAGCCTTTGTGTAGATATGTAAAAAATAATAATAATGTTAATTAAAATTAAAAAAGTAATGCACAAAAATAAACAATGCAATAAAATAACTACTTAGTATACATGTTATATATATTTCATGTTATATCAATTTTGTTAAAAATCTATGTTGTCAAACGAATTGTATGTTGTGTAGTTTTATTGTGTTTGTGTGTGTGTGTGCGTGCGTGCGTGTTCTGCGTGTTTTGCCATTATCTCCCTGCCAAGCTCTATCTCACGCTCACTGACCCGAGGGGCGCGCGCCGTCTCTGCCTCATGACAGCGCGCGCCCGGGGCAGACAGAGCTAGATCGGCCTCCAGACACAACCCACCCCGGAGGATGAGATCAATTCATTTCAAACTATTGATAATAACAACAAATCTGCTTCGTTTACAAACACATACTTGTACTATATTATTTATTTAAAAAAATGCAATATTGCTTTTCGTGCATTTCAGTATGCTTAATGTTGTGTGTGTTCATTTCATTGGCGTCTGTCTGGTCACTAATGCTGGAGGTCATTCATGTATTTTTGTATGCTACATTTTCTCTAGTCTCACTGAATGGAGGCTGGCAAGTCAAACACAAGCGTTACACTCAATTAATTCCGAGACCTCATTTCATGCCCGCTTATTTAAACCCCCTCTTTGCCGGATGTGTGCCACCATCTATTAGCTGTCTGCCTCTCTAAAAGCCTCTACTGATTCCTTTTAAAAACCTGGAATAGACTCATAGAAGAAGAAGAAAAAATACAGCCGGCAAAGACCCAAATCTGCACATTCATTGCCTTCTGCGTCAAAGCATGTTGACCCTGCTTTATTATACGCACACATCCTCACCCACAGCATAAAATAAAAAATAAAATATGGATTGTTGAACAGCTTTCCAAACGTCTCGTTTTAGCCGGCGACGCGTGGTACGGGGTTGCACACGGATGCACGAGGAAACTGGGCATGAAGATCTGTGGTAAGTTACAGTCAATATAATTTCAGTCAGTAGGGTCACTGTAAAGGTGCCAAAACCAAGGACACCTTTATCCATCCTGTTGTTGCTTTGCTGACCTAGGTGTGAATACATCTGTGCCCTAGTTAGGGAGCGAGTAACTGTCATTGCGTGTTGCCAGCACACTAAAGGTCAGCGAGCTGTTATTTACCCTGAAGGCTATGTGCGAACAGGGTCTTAGTCTTTTGTTCCCCCATATCACCCCTTGTTCACTCGCATTATTATTTTCTGGACAAATGAATAGAAATCGGCCCAAAAGGAGAGGCTTACACCAGCAAGAGAAAAGAAAAAATGCATGTAGGGAGTGCAGTGAATCGTCAGGGACTGGATGGAAACATTCTCTCGCGGTCAGTTAGACAAGGCTTTCCTAACTGGATTTGTTCTACAGTGAATCTCTATATATCAGGAGAAAAAGGGCTGCCGGTGTTGCTCTCTATTAGTCCTAGTGGGTGGTTCTCTCTCTCTCTCTCTCTCTCTCTCTCTCTCTCTCTCTCTCCACTTGTATTTTTACGCCACACTGCTTTTTATAGACTGCTAAAAGATGTGAAGAGGATTGGGTGTTTTTAAGATGATGACGTCTGGGATGTGGCCATCGCTCCCGGTGAACTTTAAATCGTCTCATTCTCGTATCTCGTATCTATTCTCTAATTTCGCCTGTTTAATTATTATTATTATTGTTTTAAAATGAACATGTAATGATAATTGTACCCTGGTTATTGCAAAAGCAACACGAAGCTTGTTGAAATCAAATGTATATGCTGCAACCTATAAGAAAAAAAACACATAAAACGGAAACTTGAATAATTATTTAAATGTTAAAATAAATTCATTTGTTTCTTGCAAATGTATAGGTCTTTTCTTTATGCATTTATGTATTCCTTTATGTCTTTATTTTTGTTTATTTCTTTGAAGAGAGCTCATGCACAATTTGATTTCGGTTTGATTAAAAAAAACGACAAGGAACTAAATTAATGTCTAATCCAGTGTGTAAACCATCTTTTATAATATTTAGCAAATCCTATGTATTAAATAATACAGCTATTTAGTAGGCCAAAAAGCCTTTGGTTTTAAGCGTGAGAGAAAACAGAAAAATCCATTTTGGTAGCCGCGATAAAATCGTGTATAGCCTATTGATGTTAATGCATCACCAAATATTTACGACGTCGAATAGTCATTAGCTCTTATCAGAACCGAGCCTGAATAAGAGAGATGGGCTGCATGGTGGACAGAGGGGAGTATGAACGGGGATCTGTTTTCTCTGATAGTATTGTGTGATAGTCCTGCTCAAAATGAGAGAGATAACCGGCACGCAAAGACAACCGGACCTCTGTGACTGAAAGACGGATGCTCTAAGGCAGCGGTCCACAACCTTTTTAGCACCAAGGACCAGTTTAATGTAAGACAATATTTAATAGCTTTAATGTAAGTTATTTATTCTTTCTTGTGCGGCCCGGTACCAAATGACGCACGGACCGGTACCGGTCCGCGGCCCGGGGGTTGGGGACCGCTGCTCTAAGGAAATACGCTGTTAAATATTGAGAAATATACTGTATAATCTTACCAACCATCTGTAACTCATTTTTTACAGTATTTAGTAACTCTAAACAGTTCTCCGTATAAAACCAGTCAATACAAAATGTATGAATTATGAAAACTCCAGCCGATGGTATCTTACACTCTTAAAAATAAAGGAACCATTGATTAACAATTTTGAGTTCTCCAAGAGAACCTTTCAATGATTAGTTCTTAAAAGATCCATTTTTTGAATGCATTTTAGAAATCTTTAGAACCTTGACTTTTAGAAGGTTTACAAGGAACCAGAACCATCGATGCCTAAAAGAACCGTTATATTTAATAATGTAAGTGGTTCTTTCTGCTTGTCCTATTTGTCAATGATCATGAAAGATGCTCTAATAAAACATTCTCGATGGATTGGAGCTTCAGTTGAATGTGCCTGTCGGCATTTAATGGATCATCTAGTCAGTCAAGCGGAATCTTGACTGACTAGATCCAAACTCATCGTGTTTCAACAGTGTTTCGTGATCCAAATAACACACACCCTACATGTCCTCTGATGTCATGGCTACAGTAACACCTCTGAACCTCCATTAATCAATAAATAGCGCTGTCCTACTAAAACTCCAACAACTGGAATCACCCTTAGGTATAAATATCAGAGAGCAAGCCTGCTGTTAGTTGCTTTTGTTAAGCAACTTGTTACAGATAAACAAGTTGAAACCCTTTTCCCTCTTGCATCCAGAATCAAGCCTGAAAAAATGTTTTGCAAGTCTTCCCCGTGTTGTAATGATGCAGGATTCCTGCAAAAGAACAACAGTCTAGATGAGAAGAGTCGGATGGTGGGCGCCTTCAAGGAGAGCGCGAAGAACCAGATGTATGACAACAGCGAGCGCTTCACGCGCACAGAGACAGACTTCTCCAACCTGTTCGCTCGAGGTAACCACAAACTTCATTCTTAATGCTGTTTTCATACGCTGCTGTATATATGCGCAAATGACCTATGCCAGAAAGAGTTAAACTCCTGAATCTAACGCTTTCGTGCTTCAAATAAATCAAACAGAAAATAGATTGATGATATTTTCGCAGATTGACCAATGAACAAGTGAAGATATAAGGAATATATATATATGAATTAAAATATAACTATTTAAAGGGATAGTTCACCCAAAAATGAAAATCTAATGTTTATCTGCTTACCCCCAGGGCATCCAAGGTGTAGGTGACTTTGTTTCTTCAGTAAAACACAAACCAAGATTTTCAGCTCAAACCGTTGTTTGTCAGTCTTATAATGGATGTGGATGAGAATCATGGCTTAAACATACAATAAAACTATAAAAAACATACACAAACAAAACCAAATTAAACCCTGTGGTTCGTGACGATACATTGATGTGTAAAGGCACAAAATGATCGATCTGTGCAAGAAACTGAACTGTTTATCGTTATCTACTGTACTGACTACAGAACTGTACTGAGCAAGCTCGACACAGTCTGCACACAGCCTGGATAGAAGTGAAACAGCCATGGGCGTAGCCATCCTTTTAGAAGTGAGGGGGACAGAAATCACACACACACACACACACACACACACACACACACACACACATATATATATATATATGTGTGTGTGTGTGTGTGTAATTTCATTACAATATAACATTTCTATAATCTATATAACCTAATAGTCTACAGTTTTTAACAGTAAGATTTTTAATGTTTTGAAAGAAGTCTCTTCTGCTCACCAAGTCTGCCTTTATTTGATCCAAAGTACAGCAAAAGCAGTAATATTGTGAAATATTTATACTATTTAAAATAACTGTTTTCTATCTTAGTATATTTTAAATGAAGTAATGTAATGTTAAAGTAATGTATTCCTGTGATCAAAGGTGAATTTTCAGCATCATTCCTCCAGTCTTCAGTGTCACATTAATCAGAAATCCTTCTAATATGCTGATTATCAATATTTAAAACAGATGAGTACACTTTCTTCAGCATTCTTTGATGAACAGAAGGATCCACAGATCAGCATTCATGTGAAATAAAAAGCTTTTGCAACATTATACACCATATCATTCAAAAGCTTTGTCAGTATATATATATATATATATATATATATAATATTTTTCTTAAATAAATTATAAAAATTAATACTTTTATTTAGCAACTGATCATCAACTGATGGTAAAGACATCCTTTTACAAGAGATTTCTATTTCAGATAAATGCTGCTCTTCTGAACTGTCTATTCATCAAAGAAACCTGGTTTTCAACATTATCATAATAAGAGTTTTTTTTCTTTTTTTTAGCAGCAAATCAGTATATCAGATTTATTTCTGAAGGATCATGTGACTGGAGTAATGATGCAAAAAAAAATTCAGCTTTGAAATCCCAATAAATTACATTTTGAAATATATTCAAATAGAAAACAGCTATTTTAAATAGGCTAGTAAATATATTTCGAAATTTCACTGATTGCAGTACTTGGATCAAATAAATGCAGGCTTGGAGAACAGAAGAGAATTAAAAAATATTAACAAGCTTACTGTTCAAAAACTTTTATGATTATGGGACCCTATAATCGTTATCACCTTTCACCCCACTAGCGACGGCCCTGGCCATGATTCCCATCCACATCCATTATAAGACTAACAGACTGCAGTGGTTTGTGTTAAAAAATCTCAGTTTGTGTTCTACTGAAGAAACAAAGTCACCTACATCTTGGATGCCCTGGTGGTAAGCAGATGAACATCAAATATTATTTTTTGGGTGAACTATCCCTTTAAATTATTATTATTATCAAATCAAGATTTTAGATGAAAAGTATTTTGTATTTTGATTACTGACCCATAAATAAGGCATGATCTTTAAAAAATCTCTTTATTTTTAATTATATTTTTTTCTTAATTATTTTGAAACCAGAAGCAGGTATTTTTAAGTATTAGATAAAAACAAATCCCTAATTTTCAGTGTGGATCTTAGAATTTTCACCTCCGCTAACCCACTTTTGACCCCCATATGCTGACAAAATGACTCCTTAAATTCCAGATCTGCTGCCTGCTAAAAATGGGGAGGAACCCACAATTCAGTTTCTTCTTGAGGTGGTGGAGATCCTCACCAATTATGTGCGCAAGACCTTTGACAGATCCACCAAAGTGTTGGACTTTCATCACCCTCACCAGCTTCTAGAGGGGATGGAGGGCTTCAACCTGGAGCTGTCTGACCAACCAGAGTCGCTGGAGCAGATCCTGGTGGACTGCAGAGACACGCTCAAGTATGGAGTCAGAACAGGTACAACCCGTTGAACAATTTATCACACCGTCCAATCATCACAATCAATATTACACCAATATAAATCAATCTTAAACTTTAATTAATATAATTTATAGCTGACAACAGAGAGTTGAACTGATGATGATTTTAAATGATGATTAATTTATGAAAGGTTCTCCCTATTTATTTACATGTCTTGATCATTTGAAATGAGCAGTTTTAGGTATTGTCTTTTCTGCAGTTCTGTCATGTTGACCATTGAGCAATTGAAATTGGATGTGTCTTTAAATGAGTTTGACTTATAATTTATAAGAAATATAAGAAAGCAAACAAAGAAAATAAATAATGCAATTACCAAAGAATCAAAGAAATGTCAAATATTTTGATATGAGTTTTAAGAGTTTTAATAGTTTTCAAGAAATTAATACTGGATGCATTAAATTGATCAAAAGAGACAGTAGAGATATTTATTACAAGATATTTGTATTTGAAAAAATTGCTGTTCTTTTGAACTTACTACAAGAAAGAATCCTGGGAGGGAATGTTTCATGGTTTCATGGTGTCCACAAAATATTAATCAGCACAATTGTTTACATCATTGATAATAATCAGAAATATTTCTTTAGCAGCAAACCAGCATATTACAATCATTTCTGAAGGATCATGTGAAACTGTAGGTTGGAGTAATGATTCTGAAAATATAGCTTTTGTCACAGGAATAAATTACATTTTTAATCTATTTAAATAAAAAACAGATAAACAACAGTTAAAAAGTATTTTGTTCTGGTTGATTAATTTTATGATGAAGAGTATGTATTTGCAATTTGTACTTACAGTTCCTGTAAAATATTTTCTCAGGTCATCCTAGATTCTTCAATCAGCTTTCATCTGGTCTGGATATCATTGGTCTGGCTGGAGAATGGCTTACCTCTACTGCCAACACTAACATGTGAGTTACTCAAACCCACCGATCTGCTCTCCTCTCATCTCCTTTTATCTCCTCTCCACATCTCATCTTCTGTCCTCTCTCCTCCTCTTCTCACCTCTCATCTCCTTTTCTCTCATCTCCTCCTCTCCTCTCCTCTCCTCTCCTCTCCTCTCCTCTCCTCTCCTCTCCTCTCCTCTCATCTCATCTCCTGTCCTCTCTCCTCCTCTCCTCTCCTCTCTCCTCTTCCTTTTCCTCTCTCCTCTTCCTCTTTCTCTTCCTCTTCTTCTCCTTTCCTCTACTCTTCCTTTTCCTCTCTCCTCTCTTCTCCTCTCTTCTCCTCTCCTGTCATCTCCTCTCCTGTCCACTCCTGTCCTCCCCTCTTCCTCTTCCTCTCCTCTCCTCTCCTCTCCTCTCCTCTCCTCTCCTCTCCTCTCCTCTCCTCTCCTCTCCTCTCCTCTCCTCTCCTGTTCCTGTTCCTCTTCCTCTTCCTCTTCCTCTCCTCTCCTCTCCTCTCCTCTCCTCTACTCTCCCCTCCTGTCCTCTTCCTCTTCCTCTCCTCTCCTGTCCTGTCCTGTCCTGTCCTGTCCTCTCCTCTCCTCTCCTCTCCTCTCCTGTCCTCTTCCTCTCCTGTCCTCTCCTCTCCTGTCCTCTCCTCTTCCCCTTCCTCTCTTATCCTCTCCTCTCCTCTCCTCTCCTCTCCTCTCCTCTCTTCTCCTGTCCTCTCCTGTCCTGTCCTCTCCTCTTCCTCTTCCTCTTCCTCTTCCTCTTCCTCTTCCTCTTCCCCTCCTCTTCCTTTTCCTCTCTCCTCTCCTCTCCTGTCCTCTCCTCTCCCTCTTCCTCTCCTCCTCCTCTTCCTCTTCCTTTTCCTCTTCCTCTTCCTCTCCTCCCCTCTCCCCCTCCTCTTCCTCTTCCTCTCCTGTCCTCTCCTCTCCTCTTTCCTCTCCACTCCTCTCCTCTCCTTTCCTGTCCTCTCCACTCCTCTCCTCTCCTCTCCTCTCCTCTCCTCTCCTCTCCTCTCCTCTCCTCTCCTCTCCTCTTCCTCTCCTGTCCTGTCCTCTCCTCCCCTCTTCCTCTTTCTCTCCTGTCCTCTCCTGCCCTCTCCTCTTCCTCTTCCTCTCATATCCTCTCCTCTCCTCTCTTCTCCTGTCCTCTCCTCTCCTGTCCTCTCATCTCCTCTCCCTCTTCCTCTCCTCTCCTCTCCTCTCCTCTCCTCTCCTCTCCTCTCCTCTCCCCTCCTGTCCTCTTCCTCTTTCTCTCCTGTCCTCTCCTCTCCTGTCCTCTCCTGCCCTCTCCTCTTCCCCTTCCTCTCTTATCCTCTCCTCTCCTCTCTTCTCCTGTCCTCTCCTCTCCTGTCCTGTCCTCTCCTCTTCCTCTTCCTCTTCCCCTCCTCTTCCTTTTCCTCTCTCCTCTCTTCTCCCTCTTCCTCTCCTCCTCCTCTTCCTCTTTCTCTTCCTCTCCTCTCCTCCCCTCTCCCCCTCCTCTTCCTCTTCCTCTTCCTCTCCTGTCCTCTCCTCTCCTCTTTCCTCTCCACTCCTCTCCTTTCCTGTCCTCTCCACTCCTCTCCTCTCCTCTCCTCTTCCTCTCCTCTTCCTCTCCTGTCCTGTCCTCTCCTCCCCTCTTCCTCTCCTGTCCTCTCCTGCCCTCTCCTCTTCCTCTTCCTCTCATATCCTCTCCTCTCCTCTCTTCTCCTGTCCTTTCCTCTCCTGTCCTCTCATCTCCTCTCCCTCTTCCTCTCCTCTTCCTCTTCCTCTTCCTCTCCTCTCCTCTCCTCTTCTCTTCTCTTCTCTTCTCTTCTCTTCTCTTCTCTTCTCTTCTCTTCTCTCCTCTCCTCTCCCCTATCCTCTCCACTCCACTCCTCTCCTCTCCTCTCCTCTCCTCTCCTCTTCCTCTTCCTCTCTTCTCCTCTCCTCTCCTCCCCTCCCCTCTCCTCTTCCTCTTCCTCTTCCTCTCCTCTCCTCTCCTCTCCTCTCCTCTCCTCTCCTCTCCTCTCCTCTCCTGTCCTGTCCTGTCCTGTACTCTCCTCTGTCCTCTATCCTTTCTCCTCTCCTCTCCTCTCCTCTTCCTTTTCCTCTTCCTCTTCCTCTTCCTCTTCCTCTCCTCTCCTCTCCTCTCCTCTCCTCTCCTCTCCTCTCCTGTACTCTCCTCTGTCCTCTATCCTCTCTCCTCTCCTCTCCTCTTCCTTTTCCTTTTCCTTTTCCTTTTCCTCTTCCTCTTCCTCTTCCTCTTCCTCTCCTCTCCTCTCCTCTCCTCTCCTCTCCTCTCCTCTCCTGTCCTGTCCTGTCCTGTCCTGTCCTGTCCTGTCCTGTCCTGTCCTGTCCTGTCCTGTCCTGTCCTGTCCTGTCCTGTCCTGTCCTGTCCTGTCCTGTCCTGTCCTGTCCTGTCTTGTACTCTCCTCTGTCCTCTATCCTCTATCCTCTCTCCTCTCCTCTTCCTCTTCCTCTTCCTCTTCCTCTTCCTCTTCCTCTCCTCTCCTCTTCTGTCCTGTCCTGTCCTCTCCTCTTCCTCTCCCTCTCCCTCTCCCTCTCCCTCTCCCTCTCCCTCTTCCTCTCCCTCTCCCTCTCCCTCTTCCTCTTCCTCTTCCTCTCCTTTTCTCTCCTCTCCTCTCACTGGGGTCATTTGGCAATAACAATCTGTGTTACATATATAAGTATTTCCATTGCTCTGAGGTTATGTAAAGGCTGTGTTTGAACGCTATGGCTGGAGGTGCTGTCTTTGGCAGGCTGTATCGAGTGATGTGTCTGAATGCTATAACCACCCCACTGCCCTCCAGGCCTGTGAGATTGCATATTGATCAGCCCAGAGAGTTACACATTTCACTGCTGTTATAAAGAGTAAATTGAACAGAGCTTTTCTATTGGACATTTCTGTCTGATTAGTTGCTCATGCGATTTGCAAAGAAACGATAGTAGGCCTATAGATTGCAATGACAAATTGAATATTCAGGGAATATTTATATTTTTGAACGTTATTTTCTGTGTAGTAGCAATCCTTCAAATCTACCTTTAAAAACTGTTCATAATGTTAATGGTAAAATACTGTAAAACAGCTATGGTAAAAGTCTGTTATTTAAGTTTCTATTTACAGTGGAAACACTTTAATAAATCTAAAAGGACGTTTATTAAATTTACAGTAAAAAATTAGTATTTTACCTTTTTTTTTTAATGTAAATTTAAGTCAAATCCATAAAACTCAAAATTGCCGCTATGGTTCTGGCCATTTTTTTAATACTTCCTTACATTTTATATAGCGCTTTCCTGGGCACTCAAAGCACTTTACATAGAAGGGGGGTAGTCTCCTCAACCACCACCAGTGTGCAGCATCCACATGGATGATGCGATGGCAGCCATATTGCGCCAGAGCACCCACCACACACTAGCTTATTGGTAGAGAGGAGACAGAGTGATGAAACCAATCAGTGTATGGGGATGGTTAAAGCTGAAGTAGGTAACTTTTGTAAAAATGTATTTGTGAAACCTGTCATTATGTCCTGACAGTAGAATATGATACAGATAATCTGTGAAAAAATCAAGCTCCTCTGGCTCCTCCCAGTGGTCCTATTGCCATTTGCAGAAATTCACCGCTCCCGGTAAGAAACAACCAATCAGAGCTGCGGTCCGTAACTTTTTTTGTGTTCAAGATTTACAAAATGTATATAATAAGCGAGTACACCCTGAATCCATTTTCCAAACCGTGTTTTTAGCCTGTCCTGAATCACTAGGGTACATCTATAATAAGTGTTTATATTCTGACTATTTTAGATTGCTTCGGGGGTACCGCGGCGGAGTAACCCGGTACCTTTGTGATTCTTCATAGACATAAACAGAGAGAAGTAGCTCCGGCTACAATGTTCTTCCGCAACACGCAAGCAGTTCTGTTTATTAACCGCTAGAGCGTCAAAAGTTACTGACTGCAGCTTTAAGAGGCCATGATAGTCAGAGGCCAATGGGTGAATTTGGCCAGGATGCCGGGGTTACACCCCTACTCTTTTCAAAGGACATCCTGGAATTTTTAATGACCACAGAGAGTCAGGACCTCGGTTTAGCATCTCATCCAGAAGACGGTGCTTTCTTGACAGTATAGTGTCTCCATCACTACACTGGGGTGTTAGGACCCACAGAGACAACAGGGTGAGCACCCCCTCCTGGCCTCACTAACACCTCTTCCAACAGCAACCTAGTTTTCTCAGAAGGTCTCCCATCCAGGTACTGACCAGGCTCAACCCTGCTTAGCTTCAGTGGGCAACCAGTCTTGGGCTGCAGGGTGACATTTTTTTACAATACATTGTTGTTGTTTTTTTACTGTGTTCCTTTATAATTCACCCAAATTATTACCAGATAGAACAAGCATTTGTGCAACTGGATGTTTGCCTCAAAATTTTTTACTAGTTATAACTCTTCCCCAGGTGAAAACTGGCCCCTTTATTACAGCACTAAAGCACAGAATGGACTTGTTCCAAATCTATTTAACAGCCCATTGATTGCATGTGACTGTGGGTGTGCCAGCTGGGACCAGCCAGTCGGGGAGCGTGTCCCTGCGAGCCGAGCAGTCTGGCCATCGCATTTTACTCCCGCAGGCCATTTTGATTTCAGAGGACTAAGCAATTCATTGAGGCTGTCTTTCTTAATATAAATAGAGACCTTCCTATAATAGAAGTCAGTTAGGATGAAAGCCTTCTTAAATAGCCAAAACTATGAACAGTGGGTTTTGAAAATAGGAAATTTCTTTGATAAATATCCTCTTAATCTAACTCATATCACCAAATGAAGAGAAAAGGTTTCTTTTTTTATTAAAGTCCTTAAAATCAGAGTTTTACACGAAATATTCATAGGGTCAGTTCCATAGTGAACTGTTTACATATGGAGTATTTTAAGGTGTGCATTCCCGACATAAAATCTATTCCAACAGATGAGTTGTTTCTCTAGGTCTAGGATATCCCAGTTTTGGACAAAATCTAAAGCAGTTTCTCTGTTGTTACAACCAAATTTCTCAGTTTTTCTCAAATTATGTTTATGGTTTGGTTAAAAAATTTAATTTGTTCAAAATAAATTATTTTTTATTATAAATTTAGTTGTTCTATTTTCTTTAGACACAAAATGTTACTTGTCAAGCAGAAATACTATTTATATAAATTGCACTTTAACTGCACACCATATGCTTTCTGCTCACTGACCTCTCTATATAGATTATAGATGTATAATATTATAGTATTTAGTGAAAAGTGAAAGTGACGTGACATTCAGCCAAGTATGGTGACCCATACTCAGAATTTGTGCTCTGCATTTAACCCATCCGAAATGCACACACACAGAGCAGTGAACACACACACACACACACACACACACACACACACACACACACTGTGAGCACACACCCAGAGCAGTGGGCAGCCATTTATGCTGCGGCGCCCGGGGAGCAGTTGTGGGGTTCAATGCCTTGCTCAAGGGCACCTAAGTCGTGGTATTGAAGTCATGGTATTTATCTTATAGATCAGTACTTCTTCCATGTTTCATGATTTTTTTTTTTTTGCATTTGTTTGATGCACACAGTCCTCACACTTTTCATGTGACACAAACAGTAGACACCAAGGTTTCCGGAACAGCTTTTAACATTTACTTTTTTTACTTTATGACATTTGCTTTATATGATTTATTACAACAGTAGAAATAAAAAACATCCACAAGTGCTTCTGACATTTGAGAAGTCAAGAGGTGATTGATGGTGTTGGCTGGTTTTTCTGTATTAAACCTTAAATTTTGTCCTTTCTTTAGATCTCATTCCTGTAAAGCACGAATATGAGGTTAAAAAGCACTATATTTTTATCTGAATGCAGATGGAGCCAGGATGGCTCTTGTACACAAGGTACTAATGGCAGAGGTGTGTTAGTTTAGTAGATGAGAGTGTGGGAGTTACTCTGGGAGGAGGATGTTGGTTAGTGCTTCACTCTGGCACTGAAGCATTTTCAGAATCTCAGTATAAATGTTTCTCCATCGCTCCCACATTATGCCCTCTCCTTGCTCCAGGGATAAAGCTGTTCTGTCGGCTTCCCACTGCTCTCTGCCCCATTTTGAGGATTTCACCTGCAATGTTTGAAAACATTTCATTTCTTCACTGCTGATAGTGAGTGTAACTTCTGCTGTTTTGCTGCTACCTTCACACACACAGAAATGCTTTAGAAAGGGCTTTGTGGGAAGAGAAAGGGGAGTGTCCTCGTGTCTGTGATTCAGCGAATGCATGGAATGCAAATGCTGATTATTCAGTTATTATTCACCGACTAATTTAGACCCATTGTTCTCATCAGCAGTGACACACACTGACCGGCAGCTAATGGACTGACACACACACACACACACACACACACACACAGAACAACCCCTACACCCTCAAAATAGCTTCACATAAAAGGCAAGAAGAGTTGAGTGTGTTTTTAAGGTGTTGATAAGTGGTTATTAAGATTTTGGGGCGGTTGCTAGTAGAGCCAAATGACAAATGATTTTCAATATTTGATGCAGATGTTGATATGGCAATATAATGCTGAAAAAATTAATGAATAATATAGTAAATTAGATTTAAAAATACTTTGCACAATATTTACTCATACACTTTTAAGCTGACACATACATTATGTATTACACCGAAGAAAAAGAGATAGATAGATAGATAGATAGATAGATAGATAGATAGATAGATAGATAGATAGATAGATAGATAGATGGATAGATGGATAGATGGATAGATAGTATTCAATCTCTTGTTGGTTTCTTCTCCTTTGTACATGAAAATGCAATTTGTCAAATCCAACACGTGTTATAGCCTAGTCCTGCGCGAGAAACATTGTTATATTTATACGACATTCTGACAGCTGGAATCATGTTTTCGCTGCGAGTTATTGATGATTCCCCGTTATTTTACTGTCTTAAATTTTTGTTGCTTTTTGAGACGGAGCTGAACAATGAGTCTGCCCCGGGGCTGTTCCGTGTCCCAGTTGTGTTCCATCACACACTTATCCTCTTTCGTCCGTCCTTTCTGTGAATGAGACGGATTTGTGCTGAAGCGCGGTCTTATCTCGCGCGCGCAGCCGTCCCCTCATTTGCGCGCTGTCTGTCCACCGTCAGGCTGAACTCCTCAGTTAGACGAACAGATAGCCATCAGAGTACTGCCTCCTTTCATTAGAACAGCCTGAAATGAACCCTTATCTCGTCTATCACAGCCGTCTTTTAATTAACGCTATCCGAGAGGGTCAGAATAGGCTATCTCTGATGGAACAGTGGAATTCTCTGAAGCAGCTGTTGCCAGATTTTGACAATTTGCAAAAGTTGTACATAAATATTACGAACGTCATAACCATGCCAAATCAATTTTCAAAAAAAGTAAATAAATAAATAATATAAAAAATAAAATATTTATTATATGGTAGTATTTCTTGATTTGCTTTAATGCTGCTATTTATAGGAATCACCACTTGAAAAAAAAGGATTTATAATCATAAAAAAAAAATAGCCTTCATTATTTTTGCTAAAAGTGCAATTTCTGTTAAACACTATTATTGGATTGTTAGATCCTAGTTTTTTTTTCCAACATATTTTTTTCTTTGTACTTAAAAGATACATTTTCGATGCTGTCAATAAAACAAATTTCTGGAAGTAAGTTTTACACGAAAATGTCATTTCAGACTTTGTATTTCAAAATTTCGCGTTACTTGCCATTCCTTTTAATTAATTGTAGGCTATGTGATTCTGGACCACAAAACCAATCATAAACCAAATAAATAATCTTTCCATTGATGTATGGTTAGTTAGGTAGGACAATATCTGTCCGAGATGAAAATCTGGAATCTGAGGAAGCAAAAAAAAAAAGAAAAATCTAAATACTGAGAAAATCACCTTTAAAGTTGTCCAAATTAAGTTCTTAGCAATGCATATTACTAATCAAAAATATATTTTTGACTTATGGTAGGAAATTTACGAAATATCTTCATGTAACATGATCTTTACTTAATATCCTAATGAAATTTGGCATAAAAGAGAAATCAATCATTTTGACCCATACAGGGTTTTTTGTTTTTTGACTATTGCTACAAGTATACCCCAGTGACTTAATACTGGTTTTGTGCTCCAGGGTCACATATTTACAAGCATTTTCTAAGTGAAAAATTGTTTCTTCACCTTTTTTTAGTGTGCATGTGCCTGAACATGGTTTTCCTGTGTGTTGCTCAGGTTCACATATGAAATCGCTCCTGTGTTTGTTCTGATGGAGCAGCTGACCCTCAGGAAGATGAGGGAGATCATTGGCTGGCCTAATGGTGATGGCGATGGACTCTTCTCACCAGGTAAACTGATCCATAAAACCACAATCCACAAATGCATCCAATAACTCAAAGAACTAAACTAAAGAACCCTTCTTTGCTGTAAAGAAACTTTCTGTGCAACAAAGAACCTTTTGTGCAATGGAAAGGTTCTCAATGGTTCTTCATCTTCCTTTTTTTAGTGTAATTAGGGCATTATGAAATTACATATTATGTTGTTGAATGAACTATAGCCCATAAAGCCTTTCTTTAACACATTTCATTTTGGTGCTGTAATGTGATGAATCTGTTCACAGGTGGTGCCATATCAAACATGTACAGTGTGATGGTTGCGAGGTACAAGTATTTCCCTGAAGTCAAAACCAAAGGCATGTCTGCAGCACCTCGACTCGTGCTTTTCACTTCTGAATATGTAAGTACTCACTTTCACGGCAGTTAAGCAGAGGATTTGTCTCTCTCTAGGGGTCATATGTTACACAGCCCTGCATGTCTGCTGATTTGCAAAGACCGTCTAATACTACCTAATTTGAAACTGAGCTCAAAAATATATTTGATGTTATATATTATAATTGATATGTATTTTCCAGCTTTGATGCACTTATTAAAATAACAAAAGCAGTAAATGTTTTGGTTTTAATGGTTAAAATGTATAATTTAACTTACAATCTGCAAAGGACTGTAATATCAAATAACTTTACAAAATAAGCTAAATACGTTTTTTTTCTCATAAAATCTGTCATTTTCTGTCACTGTAGTACAACACTCACAGATTTATCAGAAAACATCTAGCTCATGTTTGCATTTTCTTTTTCTGTTTTCTGTTTTTTTTTTTTTACAGAGTCATTATTCAATCAAAAAGGCAGGAGCAGTACTTGGATTTGGCAAAGAAAACGTAATTCTTCTGAAGACAGATGAGAGGTATCTTTTTTTTGAGCTATTAACCATTATGTTCTTTCAAAGCTCATGTTTTATTTGCTAGAGTGCCTCCCACTTGCACCTCATTGGCTGTCTTGTTTCAGGGGGCGTGTCATACCTGCTGACTTAGAGGCCAAGATCATTGATGTCAAACAGAAGGTAAGCAGATGCTCAGACTCACTGTTGCTAAGACAAGCGAGTGAGAGTATTTAACCTCAGTGCCTGAAGAGTTCAGTGGATCGATATGGAGCAGGAATTCTCAAGCTGATGGGTGATTTGACCTTTAAGTACTAAGCCTCTCTGTTAATTAAGTGGCACTGTGCTGTTAGGGCACTATCTTTAGGCCATGTACTATCAACAGTGGATGTGATTTTAAATGTTTATTTTAGGGTTATGTGCCACTGTTTGTGAACGCAACGGCTGGTTCCACAGTATATGGAGCATTCGATCCCATCAATGACATTGCAGACATCTGTGAAAAGTACAACCTGTGGTTACATGTGGATGTAAGCTTGACTCAAACATATACATGCATTTCCAATGAGTGCTTTTAGAATTAGCTGAAATTGTAACTAGATCAATTTAATCAATTGGCCATTGAATAAATAAATTAAAATCTTAAATCATTCGCTCAGTGGTGTTTGTATATCTCCAGGGTGCATGGGGCGGAGGACTGCTGATGTCCAGGAAACACAGACACAAGCTAAGCGGCATTGAGAGGTATGTAAAAATCACACCAGATGAGGCACTAAGATGACTGTATATCACAGTAATTGTGCAGTGTGCCCTGAAAACTCACATGTCTGTTTGTTGCAGAGCAAACTCAGTCACATGGAACCCTCATAAGATGATGGGTGTACCACTGCAGTGTTCAGCCATCCTGGTCAGAGAGAAGGTGAGACAGGAAACAGTCAGGATTTATCGCACACTAGGGTCCCATTTACATCTGGTATCAAAATTTGCCTTGGAAAAGCCTATCTATATACACAACCATTCACAAATTTTTTTTTTTAAGAAATTAATATTTTTATTCAGCAAGGACACATTAAATTGATCAAAAGTGACAGTATAAACGTTTATAATTTTACAGAAAATTTCTATTTTAAATCAGTGCTGTTCTTTTGAACTTTCTATTCATCAAAGAAAAGTGGAAATCAGTTTCCATAAAATATTAAGTAGGATAACTGTTTTCAACATCGATAATAATCAGAAATGTTTCTTGAGCAGGAAATCATCATATTGGAATGATTTCTGAAAATTCGTGACACTGCAGACTGGAGTAATGATGCTGAAAATTGAGCATTGCATCAAAGGAATAAATTATATTTTACAATATATTCAAATAGAAAACAATTTTATTTTTTCAAATTGTAATAATATTTCACAATATTACTGTTTTTATTGTATAGACAAAATGCAGCCTTGGTGAGCAGAAGAGACTTCTTTCAAAAACATAAAAAAAAGACCCAAAACCTCTGAACAGTAGTGTAGACACCAGATATAATTTTAGATATTTTAGTGGGTGCAGGACACTATAGTTCATTTATGTAAGTGAAGATAGCAAAATAAAGAAAACGGTGACATACTATACCCAAAGATTCTCCATACAGTGGACTACAACTGATAAAAATTTGGGACCAATAATTATTCAAAAACTTTGACATGACCATGTTCTGCTTAAGTGTTATCTTTAACATGATCAAGATGAATTTGTTCTGGCACAGTTTAACTCTTTTTATTACCATTTTCTAAACTATAGCAAATAAACTGTGATAATGTGTGAAATGTTGAAGGTGTACGTGAATGTACATGATCAAGTCTACAAGTGTACAGTGTTTAAGCCTAAACAAAAATCTTGGATATGCAGTTACACACCTAACTTAATTTGGATAAATTTGCTGAATGAATACATGTAGATCAAGGGAATTCAAATACAATTAGATTTTAGGTATATAGCTACTGATCACAGGAGATGTGTCTCTGTTGCAGGGCATTCTGCAGGGCTGCAACTCCTTGTGCGCTGGATACCTCTTCCAACCAGACAAACAGTACGATGTGACCTACGACACCGGCGACAAGGCCATCCAGTGTGGCAGACATGTAGACATCTTCAAATTCTGGCTCATGTGGAAGGCCAAGGTGGGTCACAACAGCTGCAGTTATGTAATGTCATGTCAAATTAATTTATAAAATGTTTTTTCTTTTAATATTAGATACTGCTTCAAAAGCAGCAGCACAGAAAATCATAATGATGTATCTTAATATCTTCATACCTTATAGTTGCATTTAGCAAATTAGAGTTGGGCAATAATACAATTCATATATTGTGACAAACAATCAAGCATGATTTTGCATATACATATATATATATATATATATATATACACAGTACAGACCAAAAGTTTGGACACACCTTCTCATTAGAGTTTTCTTTATTTTCATGACTATGAAAATTGTAGATTCACACTGAAGGCATCAAAACTATGAATTAACATGTGGAATTATATATGGAATTATATACATAACAAGAAAGTGTGAAACAACTGAAAATATGTCATATTCTAGGTTCTTCAAAGTAGCCACCTTTTGCTTTGATTACTGCTTTGCACACTCTTGGCGTTCTCTTGATGAGCTTCAAGAGGTAGTCACCTGAAATGGTCTTCCAACAGTCTTGAAGGAGTTCCCCGAGAGATGCTTAGCACTTGTTGGCCCTTTTGCCTTCAGTCTGCGGTCCAGCTCACCCCTAAACCATCTCGATTGGGTTTAGGTCCGGTGACTGTGGAGGCCAGGTCATCTGGCGCAGCACCCCATCACTCTCCTTCTTGGTCAAATAGCCCTTGATGCCTTCAGTGTGACTCTACAATTTTCATAGTCATGAAAATAAAGAAAACTCTTTGAATGAGAAGCTGTGTCCAAACTTTTGGTCTGTACTGTGTGTATATATATATATATATATGCGTATACTGTATGTATGCAGATAATAAAATAAAATTTTATATAAAGATCTGGGTGATAATATAATCACATTTTGCAACAAAATAAAAAGAAATCAGGTTGGTGATTTGCTCTATACTATATGTTGCTTTATGTGAGTGTGCTGTATATATGCAAAAAAAGTTTTATATAATATTTGTAAAATGGTTTACATTTGTATTGGTTTACATATATATATATCCTGAGTATACTGTTCAGTAGGTATGCAGGTAAAGTGGTACATATGTACTATATATATATCCCAATTTTAAAATAAAGATGATTATGTGGCAATAGCAATGAGTACTTTGCAGAGAAATACACATTTTTATTTTGACTGGGGAATTTTATCTATGCAGGGCACAATTGGGTTTGAGCAGCACATTGACAGATGTCTAGAGATTTCTGAATATCTCTACAATAAAATCAAGAACCGTGTGGGATATGAAATGGTCTTTGAGGGCCAGGTTTGTATCTGGCACACACATATTTACATATAGATTGAAAGAACTGCTTACCTAACACTGAATGTAATGACTTTCTTTTGTTCTCTGCAGCCCCAGCACACAAATGTTTGCTTCTGGTATATTCCACCAAGTTTGCGTGGCATGCCAGATGGAGACGAACGAAGGGAGAAACTACACAGGGTGCTTCATCTCATTTCAATTATCAAAATATGAGACTAACAAGCACACAAACTAGTAGTGAAAAAAACTAATCTTTTGTTTTCTTCTTTTATCGAAAAATCATGTAATTTCAGCAGATGAGGCTTCATTACGTCATACTTTAAAAAAGAAAATTCCAAGGATTTGGTGCTGTACTCTTAAAGATAAAGTTTCCAAAAGAGGGTTTTCCATAGAAGAACCATTTTGGGTTCCCCAAAGAATCTTTAAACTCAAAACAAATTCATTTCTTAAAGGAATAATTCTAACAAAAATCTAAAATTTACTCAGCCATATTCAAGATGTAGAATTTGTTTCTTCGTTGGAACAGATTTGAAGAAATGTATCATTGCATCACTTGCTCATCAATGGATCCTCTGCAGTGAACGGTTGCCGACAAAATGAGAGTCCAAACAGCTGATAAAAACATCACAATAATCCACAAGTAATCCGCACCATCCCAGTCCATCAGTTAACATCTTGTGAAGGTAAAATCTGCATGTTTGAAAGAAACGGAACCAGCATTGAGACATTGCTTCTGTCTAAAATACTAGCCCATAATCCATAATAACGCTTCCTCCAGTGAAAAAGTACTTTATTTTCTGAATCAGGAGAGAAATATGTAGCTGTTTAAAGTTAAAACAAGACATTAATTAATGGACTGGGGTTGTGTGGATTGCTTGTGGATGTTTTATTAGCTGTTTGGACTCTCATTGTGACGGCACCCATTCACTGCAGGGGATGCAGATGAAGAAACAAACTCATCCACATCTTGAATAGCCTGAAGGGTAAGGAAACCATTCAGATCATTTTAGCTAATTTTCATTTTTGGGTCAACTGTCACTTTAAATTAACTCGTTTTTTTTCTTAGTGTGAAGACAATTTTGAATGTTAAAGGTTCTTCATGAAACCATCGATGCCAAAACCTTTATTTTTAAAATTATTTATAGAATAGATAACACTTTCATGAAAACATTTGCAATTAGTTTGTAAAAAAAAATACACATCTTTTCATTCCATTTACACTGTTTTGCGTCAGCATGTGCTTCCAGTGTTTCAGCGCTTTGAAACAACGAATCATTTTACGAAGAAATTAGTTCAGCTGATCTCCGTTTCTCACATCATTGCAACCTGTGTCATAAATTACACCGTCTCCCCTGCAGGTGGCGCCGAAGATCAAAGCAATGATGATGGAGTGTGGTACAACCATGGTAGGATACCAGCCACAAGGAGACAAGGTCAACTTCTTCCGAATGGTCGTCTCCAATCACGCCGTCACCAAGTCTGACATCGATTTCCTCATCGATGAGATCGAGAGGCTGGGTCACGACCTGTAAGAGCTCTGTGTCTGTACACTAACCAGGCTCAGGCATCTCCACAGGACAGTCGTACGGTCTACACGTTCAATGGCTATGTTTCGACATTGTATTGTGGTCCAATATGTTCTCTCCTTTTTTCAATGTCTTTAGATCTTTAACTTACAGATTATGAAGCCTGTATAGCTACACAGTCACCTTATAACAGTTTAAATCCATTGTGGTCATGTGTAAAAGTCGGTGCTTGGGTTTGTAAATACAATATAAAGACAAGCAAAGACGTGCCACCCTTTTAATAAGGCTCAAACCCCTTTCTGTGTAGTATTGGGGTCTGTGTGTACACCAGTGGTTGATCTGTAGTTTAGTGTTGTCAAGCACAAACTTGGAAGGCTGGAAATGTCCTCAGGACGTTGGAAGACTGTGTTCATATTAAGATTTATTACAAGTTTATTGATATGCTGTATTTAGATTCAGCTTTTGTCTTTGGAACATGTTTATTTCATGTTCTCTATTTGTTCGAAGTGTTTTTGACAAATGCACAGTTATCTTTTTCCTCTTTTGCTGTAATTGTTAGCTGTATATGTTGAATGTGAGGAGGGCGATCTGGTCTCCCTGGAAAAGGCTGGCACTTTGAAATGCAATCACATTATATGTAAACTGTTATAAATATGTGTACATGGCACAATTAAAGCTATTAAAGTATAAGAATGTTCGGTTAGTCATCTTTTTAAAATGTAAAATCTTGCAGCTTTATTTTAAAGCATATAATAAACTTGCACTTCACACCCAGTTTGTTTGTGTTTTCTTTTATTTCGTTCTTATTTTTAACCAGCTGCTCTTTGGCACTATAGAATGTATGTCATAAGACTGCATTTATTCAAATATATTTCATAATATACAAAAAAAGGCCAAAATGTATATTTGCTAAAATATATTTCAAAATATAAATGTTCTACCAATTTAGTTTTGGCCATTTTTTTTTAAAATGTTTTTTAAAAATGTTGTTTATATATATATATATATTATAGTCTATTTAACATGTATTTAACATCTATTTAACATTTAGTGGTCTATAGTTTCTTGCTTTCTGTATTATCATTTACTTGCACATCACCAGAATAATGTTGCACACATTTGACTTCCTCCAGGAGGCGCGCTGCTGTTTGTTGAAGCCTAACTAAATTACATGGCAATATACGCCCCCTAGTGGAAAACATGAAATCCTAAATCTATGCAGAAGTTGACATTTTGTGCCATTTTAATACTACGTAATCAAGTCAGCAAGTACTCCCAGCCTTTATCCTCTATATCTAATGTTTTGAGATTTAAATATATATATATATATATATATATATATATATATATATATATATAGTATGTATAATTTTTAGTGGCAAAGTATATATAAAAACAATCAAACACAGAAAGAGAAGGGCATTGGGTGTCCCAAAAAAAGGTTCAGCTCGTGAATGAATCCTTCAGATAAGTTTGTGCACGGTTCAAACGACTCATCAAAAAGTTCCGACTCGCATGAATGATTCACGAATTTACATTCGCTACCGTGTCTTCTAACGTGTCGCATCCTATCGTTCACATGGATTACACGTATGAATTAGAAATAAACTATGCTTGTTTTATTCATAACATGACCAGGGCCTCGCTGCAGTCTCACCTGTGCGCCACATAAGCACGAGCCCTCCTTCTCGCGCTGCCACGTCATTCGCCGCCGTCGCGCGCATCCCTGGGAGACTCGACGCTTCTGTCCACGAAACCGGTTTGTGGGAGAAAAAACGGATAATATTCTCACCGCTGACACGGAGCGGGTACCATGGGGGGATCACAGAGCGTGGAAATTCCCGGAGGTGGTTCGGAGGGCTATCACGTTCTCAGAGTGAGTGTGTTTTTAGAGATGCTTCCGCTCTCTTGGTCTCTCCCTTTCACTCATGCGGTACATCGCGAGTCGCTGGCGGCGCACAGTTCAAATAGAGGCCGAGGATGTCAGTGCGGCCTTAATGCTAATGTGGCTAAATGAAAATCTCTGCTGTTAAATGTAAAGATCACGTATGGGAGTCTTCCAGCATTTGGCAAGCAAAGACTGATACATTTTAAAACACACATCTTAATTTATTCTACTGTTCAAGGTTTTTGTTTTGTTTTTTTCCCCTAAAATTGTTATTGAAGAAGCTTAGTAACGTTACATGTCAAGACGCTTTACTATTCAAATGTTTATTGTTTAATCTCACACAACTCCGATTGACCCAGACTAATGCAGTTTACAATTTATACAAGGAAATACAATGTGTATAAACTGCATGTCATTTTAATATCTGGGAACGTAGATGCATGAATGCTTATTTTAAAGGTTGGCAACTCTGTCAAGTATCTGATAGAAAGTGACAATTACTTGTTACAAAGTTTACTATTTGATGATCTATCCCAGTTTATATTTTTATATGCCAGGTTTGTTATGCATGGTTAAATTTTTTTCCTTGACAATTTTATTGTTTGCTTTTGCTCTTAATAGGTCATTTATTAAACTTTTTTTGTTAAAAGGTTGATTCTATTTGAATGTTAAATGTGTTTTCTGTGTTCTCCAGGTGCAGGAGAATTCTCCCGGTCATAGAGCAGGTCTTGAACCATTCTTTGACTTCATTGTGTCCATCAATAACAGTAGACTGGTAGGTTTGTTGCCAAATACTTGAAATATGTGCTCTGCATTTAAAACCGCAGTGAACACACGCACACTGTGAACATGCACACGGATGCTTTAGAGCCTCTTAACAGTAAAACTGACAGTTCTGAGTCTAAAATATGATTGGATGAACCCCTTTTAAAGCAATTGTAAAAACTGATAAATGTACTCCTGGACCACACATAGTCTGAAAAAAAAATTCTATATATATGCTGTAGACCATGTGTGACAGTAGAAATGTATCAACCATAAATGTTGTTTTTGCTTTAATTCTTTTTCCCCCAAGAATAAGGATAATGACACGTTGAAAGACGTACTGAAGGCTAGTGTTGAAAAACCGGTGAAGATGCTGGTGTACAGCAGCAAAACCCTGGAGCTGCGGGAAGCCACCGTTACTCCCAGCAACATGTGGGGCGGTCAGGGTCTTCTGGGGGTCAGCATCCGCTTTTGCAGCTTTGAGGGAGCCAATGAAAACGTCTGGCATGTTTTGGTGAGTAAATTAAAGTGATGAATGCAGTCAGAGAAAGCTGCAGGCATGAGTTGTTTACACTGCATATTTTGTAAGGGTGGGGTGGCATTTTATGAAAAATATCATGTTTGCTTTGACCTCATTTTGATTAACAACTTTTGGTTAATAAGTCATAATTCAGCAAGGTGTTCAGCAAGAACGTGCTCTTGTAAAACAGACCGGTCGGTTGAGCTGTAAGATTGAATGCAAGCCTCACTTTTTTTTCACGCATAATTTGCCTGTTTTGTAGGATGTGGAGCCAAATTCTCCGGCCGCATTAGCAGGTTTAAGACCACACACGGATTACATCATCGGAGCAGACACAGTCATGAACGAGGTACATTTCTCTCACACACATCTCCTACTCTCAGACTTCTAGATCATTGTGTACTGATGTATGGAAGTGTAACAACTGCACTCTAGAATTCTAGTACATTTAGCACTTTTTTGGTTTTGAATAAATCATTAAAATGAAAGAATGCAGCTTAAGTATAGATTAAAATTATTTGATTTGCAAATAAATGCTAGTTCTTCAGACTACCTAGAAAAAAGGTAAAATTACCAAAAATTTATCCATTAATAAGATGAGGAGACTAATTGTAATTTTAGCAGTGCATTACATTATTATAATACCTTACAAATTATAAAAAAAAAAAAAAATAAGAAAAGAAAGAAAGTAACTAATGGCGCTTTACCACTGCATGGAACGGCAAAGTACGGCTCACTTTTGGGGGCATTTCTACTGTGTACTGTACCTGGTACTATTACCAAAATGTGACGTGTAAACCCTGCTGATCACTGGTTGGCCGGGAGAATCATCACTACCTGCATCATTGAACTTGCATCACGAGACACTAGACTCGCTAGATTAAAGGTGGGGTAAGTGATTTGTTCTTACCAATGTTGATATTTCAAATCAACAAAACAAACACGCCCCTATCCCAAAAGGGTCTTGCCCCTAATTTGATAGCTTCGCCCATACATACATAGCTGAAGTGAATGACAATACAATTGCAGATGATCAAACAAGCGATCATGACACATGAGCATATTCAAGCAAAAGCCAGCACATACTAGTTCTGTGAAAGAAAGCAAAACTAATGTGACCAGCGCTCTCTCATCCCCATCATGAGTAGACACGCCCCTTATTGCTGATTGGCTACAAGTTTGTTTTGGTACTCAGCCCGACTCAGATCAGCAAGCCAGCAAAGATTGAACGCAAATTTATTTGAATGAACATGACAGTTTCGAACGAGTGCACCTTTTTGTATACAACAAAATAATGGCTTTTTCGTGGTCTGTTGAGGAAGTACAGATGTTCCTCTTGTTGATCGATGAGGAGCAGATCCAGTGAGAGCTTGATGGGACGACACAAAAGTAAAAATAAGCTCTGAATTATACAGCTATAGCATGACCGCATACAGTGCAAACTGATTGCTTTGTAGTTTTACCAGTATTGTTATTGTTAAATAAAACTTAGTTTTAATTTAAAAAGACTAAGATTACTAAAACTTAACTAAAAATAAAGTAAAATTGAAATATTTATTAAACTAATATAAAAGACAAAAGCACTAGAGCCCTGCATTTCACCCCTTGGGCCGGGCTTTGGGCCAATTTTCACGTCATAGTTCAGACGCTAATTTACTAATAAACTAGTGTTTTTTGAGTCTGTGTCGCAAGGATGAAGTTGCCGATCCTGACTCGTCATCTTCTCATTAGACACGCCTTTAGAGAGAAGTGCATCTTTATGTATTATAATTATAATGAAAGAGTTTTTGTTTTTGATTTGTTTTATTTTATTTAGTAATTTAAAGCTTTCTATAGATATATTTATCATTTGTGAAGCACGTATTCACTGAGTTTCGGTTCATTTTTGAATGCAGAAATAATGTTTTCTTTATTTTATAAAAGCACAATGTTTTGTTGATATTGTGAGTGCACACAAATAAAAGTAGACCCTTTGCCGTTACAGATGATTACTCTTACCTTTATGAGCAAAAATGACGGCATATCTACTGAAAAAAATGCAAGTGATCGTGCTGGAACCATGTCCTGCAAAGCATATCCATACAAACTATTGGAAAAAGCACACATTTATCTAGGTTTAACGTTTAAACATTGTTATATGCTTGAACTGTTTTATATCTATAGATTTTATTTTAGGCAAGTCGTGAGAATTTGAGAAGGTTAAATTAAACATACAGTAGGCTCACTGTCGCTGGCCGCTTGGTCGTTACTTAAAAAAAAAAAAAAAAAAAAATATATATATATATATATATATATATATATATATATATATTAGCGGTGTAACGGTACGTGTATTCGTACCAGACCGTTTCGGTACAGGACTTTCAGTACGGTGCACGTGTGTACCAAATGACCAATGCAATATTTTGTATGCGGAACGTAGGTACATTTTCGTGTTTCCAAACGAACATATTAAGTGGCGGAAGTCTCCACATTCAGCGCAAATCCTGCCCTGCAGCTGATTCTAAGGCCGGCGACACACTGGCTGCGTGGCGTGAGCGTGGCGTTTCTGCTGCGTGTCAGTTGCGTGATGGCTGCTTCGCGTTTTCTGTGTCTTTACACACCAGAACCGTGCCTGATGCGGCGCTGGCGCGCTGCTGCTGCTGTAGGTGACATAGAGGGAGACCGCCGACAGACCAGGATCTTGTCTTCACGACAACAATATCTATACTTCATGTTGAGCATAAATATAAAGCCTACTGATAAAGGACACCGTCAACAGTATTGACGGCAAAATAGACTATGTTTGACAGGTGCAATATGCCAGTGTGTCACCGGCCTAATGTTTTCAAAAGGCATCACGAGAGTAGTGTTGTCAAAAGACCCGGTACTTCGGTACCAAGTCGGTACAAAAAAAATTTAAATGTGACGGTACCAGGTTTCTTTAAGTACCGGTAGTACCGAGGTTACAGTTCAAACCCGGTTCAGCGCTATGATTTCCGCGACGCAGAAAACGAGGACGGAATCTCAAAATCCAGTCATGAAAATGAAACTTATATTTTAATATGGACAGTCATGGAATTTGTCAAAGTTAGCATAAATTTATCAAATCAAATCTCCATATGGACCAGTATCTGTAAATGTTAAGCCGCAAAAGTTGTTTGAAATATGAATCCGTGTTCTGCGCGTCTCTGTGTGAATTAATGAATGGCAGAGACGTGCGGGTTTGTTTACTACATAGACTGAAGCGCATGACGCTTGCATTAATTTCAGCATCTGAGCTTCAGAGTTCTCTCTCCATCAAGCGATCTGAACTTTTCAGTTCATCTCAATGGACGCACAGCGCACCTGTATTTGATGCTCTGTAAACTTTTGGTGAAGGCGCACGACTCACCGTCGCTTTACTGATAGCGCTGTTTCTCACACATGCAAAGAGAGAGAGCGAGAGTCTTACCACGCTGAATCGACACGCTATATGTAAACTATTCTTTGTTGTCTTCTCCTTTCAAAATAATGGAGTTCATTTAGAATTATTCATATTCATTTTCGAACAAGTAGGAGACATACCGGTTTCTCCGGTAGTGGGCGGAGCTAATGCGCAAATGGCAATTTCATTGGCTGGCGCTGATCTAGTACCGTCCCTGTTTTGATTTCAGCAAATCAGTTTGACCGAACGCAGACAACGTGATTAATATTCATTAACCCAGCAGCTCATCAATTCATAGTGCATTGTATTTGCATTAGTATGATAGTAGAATTAGTAGTAGTATTATCTTTTTATAATAATTAATATGATCTATTACTATTTTTTTTTACAGAAACCTTCAATGACCAAAAATATCTTAAGCATCACTACCAGTCTTAAGTTCAGTAAAAATGACAAATATGCATTCATTAGGCCTAAAAGTTAATTTTTACATAAAGGCATTGTGCTAGAAATATTACTATTATTTAGTAAAATGTATGTGATACTGCTACTACTGTGAACAAATTTATAAAACTTTAATTTTTTAAAAAAAATAAATAACAATATTTCTTCCATGTTTTAATTTTAATAGCAAATCCCCTTTATTTACCAAAAATAAAATGTTTAAATTTCATAAATTAAAAGACAAATTAAATTTGGGTGAAACTTGTTTACTGTTTTTCATAATTATATAACTTGTAGAAAAACTTTAAACACAATTGTAAATAAGTATAAAGAATGGCATTGGTTTTATTTTTAGTGCTAAAACGTTATTTTTTTTAATTAGCATATTTTTGTGTTTTGCTTTGGTACCGCAATTGGTACTGAGAACCATGGATTTTCACTGGTATCGGTACCGAATACTGAAATTTTGGTACCGTGACAACACTACATGAGAGTGTGAACATCACTACAACTAGGAAAAAAAACGATTGTAATTCAAACGCAGCTCCCTTCAGCATTTAAACAGACCTTTGCTCTTAATTTGCGATCGGTCCAACACTATTACGAAATCTGAGCAGGTCTAAAAACTGAAACTGTTGATGCTGCAATTTACACTTTGGAAAAGTTATATATATATTTAAAATATGAGCAGGCCTACAAGCTGGGATTGGTAATGCTGCACTGTAATCATAGTTATTTATTTATATTTTTCATTATATTTTATTATATGATATTTGAGGCTGAGAATATTTTATTTAGTGGAGAACTTTGCAGCAGTATTTTATTTCCTATTCTTTTTTATATATATATTTTATTAAAAAGTATTTAAAAATAAGTGTAAACAAATTGTTAAAAAAAAGTTTATAGTAATAAACAACCTGCAGTTTAATGTTTGCATTTCTTTCCCTTACTGTACCGAAAATGAACCGAACAATGACTTTAAAACCGAGGTACGTACCGAACCGTAATTTTTGCGTACCGTTACACCCCTAATATATATATATATATATATATGAAAAACCATCTTAATATTTTTTTTTAATTAGATTGACTGGAATGAAATATAATCACTTTGCTATTACATGCAGAACTATTTGAATAGCTGAAACAGTAGTATAAGCTGTTTAGGGAAAAGGGGAAAAAAAGACTGGCTCGGGTCGGGCTCAGGCCAGTGTCAGACACGGGCCGGGCTAGGGCTTGAGCTAGATTACATTATTTTAATGACAAATCAGCAGAATTTGAACATCATAGAAAACTTTAAAGGGGTCATGAACTGGCTTTTTAATTATTGTATCTTGTCTGAGGTCAACTTATAACGTTTGCATAGTTTTATCATTCAAAAACATCAAATTCAGTAAGTAATAGGCTATTTTTAACCCTGGTTTTAAGGCTGGCTTGAGACCACCTCGGTTTTTTTACGGGTGTGTTGCAATGAGTAAACTCCCACTGCTATGATTGGATAACAGTTTTGCATAGTAACAAACTTTCTGTTTGGCGAGCTACGTCCTTCATAGTTGGAGCCTTCTGTGACTTTGGTTATCTCAAACAAAGCTATAGTGATACAGAACAAATATTTTTTACTAACATAAGTGTGCTGTGCCATTCCTGTCAGATTCAATATAGATGCACAGCATTGCATTTTAATCTCAGTCTCTCTGCAAATCCAGGGTCGACCTGTGTTTTGTTTACGAAGGAATCTGCGGTGAAATGAAGCAAACAAATGCTTAATGTTTTACTCGCATGAGCTGAAACTTAATTAAAAATAAAGTTCAACCATACATTCCTAATATTTTAATCTGAAGGAAGGTTATGCATCAACTCAAACACAACTAGGCACTGCACAATATTTTGCAATATTCAACGGCATGCTTGGTTGCTTGATCTGGTTTAGTGCCACTCATGTTATTTCCCTTCTATGTCGTGCACGAATCAGTGGGCGGAGCTACAGTATTAGGCATTGATATTCTTCTGTGGAGGCTGTGTTTAATCTATAAACACAATCCAGGATCTGCCATTTGCTGGGCCTGGTGTCTATAAAAGCTTTTATTTCAATAACAAGGAAGTTTTCGGTTTTGAAACTTACAGGATATTCTTTTAGTATGATGACCTTAAATATCAAAAGCTCAAGTAAAAATGTTTTTCTAAATTCATGACCCTTTTAAGTTGCAAGGCATAAAAAAAAAGAATGTTTAAATCATTATGTAAATATTTAAATGGCACAGCAGCACTAACCTGAAAAGGCAAATGACCGCTTCATCAACTGGCCCAAAACTCTCTGATTTTCCATTATGCTCTTTCTCCAGTCAGAGGACTTATTCTCATTGATAGAAACCCACGAGGGCAAAGGCCTGAAACTCTACGTCTACAACACTGACACGGACAACTGCAGAGAAGTGGTCATCACGCCCAACGGTGCCTGGGGTGGAGAGGGCAGGTGTGTGTGTGTGTGTGCGCGCGTGTGTGTGTGCGCGTGTGTGTGTGTGTGTGTGTGTGAAACTCTCTCGCTTTCTCTGCTTCCTGTCTCTGTACGTATGTCCAACATGATTATTCTTCTTCGTTCAGTCTTGGCTGTGGTATCGGCTACGGTTACCTGCACAGAATCCCTACTCGACCTTTTGAAGAAGGGAAGAGAATCAGCTTCCCTGGACACACCCCCAGTGAACCGGCCAGCCCACTGAAGGACGGCTTCACAGAGGTTAGTGTGTATGTCACATGGTGTATAATGATGTATTTGGTCAGATGTTTGACTTCCATGTTGTCTTGTCTAGGTTCAGCTGTCTGCAGTAACTCCGCCCCCTGTGTCACAGCCTTTTCCCACTGGGCTTGAGGACAGTCTGTCCGGCCTGTCACTCAGCTCTGCCCCGCCTTCAATACCCAGTGAGCTCCACACAGGTGAACTGTTTCTGCTTTTATTTAGTACTTCAGATTTTTCCTACATTGTGCATAATTCATGATATAATAAATGGTAATATAATTAGTGCAAAATTCATAATTGTTATTTCTGGCAGGTGTTCCTACAGTCCCCCTGCTGCCCACTCAGGTGACCCCGGGGCTGGGTACCCTTCCCATTGTCAACCCCTCCACCACCGTACCAGGTAAAGAACATGTGCCCTTCTCTGTTTTTTGTTAAACTAGAAGAGATGTATCTTGCCACAGCAATTTCATGTGGCTAAATGATCTTGATTTTTGTGCCTTCAGGTTTGATGTCCTTACCGTCTGGCCTCCCTCCCCTGCCAAACCTGCCTAACCTCCCTAACCTTAATCTACCATTACCACACCTGAGTGCTGTATCTTTAGCTGGAATCAGTGGGTTGCCTCCCACAACAGCAGGTACACACACCGAAACTAGTATAGCTTATTCTAAATGTAAATAGCAAATCCGTCATGGCACGAGCACAACTGGCTCTTAAAGGGAATGGAAGATGAGACTCTGATTGGTTTATTGCACGTTACGCCCCAAAAAAACACACATTACTCATTAAGAGAATGGGGACAAGCCGTTTAGACCATGCGCCCGGGCGCACCTACCGTTTTTCCGTCATTAAAATAGCAAACGTGGATTTGGACATGCCCTGTGTGCACCTGCGCCGTGCGCTTTACACTTTGCGTTTAGATCGTTAAAATAGGGCCCTTTATCTCCCTCATCTTTTTGAAACAACTGGAATTACTAAAGCATAAACATTTAAAAAAATAAAGAGTCCTGTTGTATTTCGGGTTTGTTTATAATTGTATGTTTTCTTTATAATATAAAAGTCCTGCGTAAGCTTTTTTTTTTTTTTTTTAGGTTACACAAACTGTATCTGGCATTGAATTCAAAAACTTAATAACAAAATCTTAAATTGTAAACATTTAAATTTCTTAAAATAAAATAAACTGAAATATAACAAATATAACTTCCTTTTTTTTTCAGATAGTTGCCCAGGCAACATTTCTCATCATTTTAAATTTGAAGTGCAAAAATTACTAAAATTTAAAAACTATGCCGACATAATTAGGAAAAAAACAAAAAAAGTAAGAAATGACAAAGCACACTATAAAAAAAATTACTAAAATTAACACAAAAAAAAACAACATATAAAATTTATAATAATATTGATTCAATATTAAGTTGGCAAATAAACCAATGACATTACATATTAAATAAAACATATCTTAATTGTTTTAAACTTGCAGTTCCCATTTTGCTAAAAAGCAGTATTGAGTCCTTTTGTTTATTGTTTAATCAAGTAAAAGAATCGGAGATGCATGATTATTTTGAGATCTGTTCTGAATAGACTTACTGTATCAGTTGTATTTGTGCAAGTCCTAAAAAGACCTTAAGTGTTAAATTTGGTTTTAAAAATCCGACATAAACCCTGTGTAAAGGCACCAGCCACAGCGAACAACCTGTTTCTGTGACTGAATTTCTGCTGAATATTGATTTGGTCTGTCTCTGCAGGTTTGCCTCCTCTTCCTCCTCTGAACCTGCCTGGCATCTCTCCTCTGCCCATGCACACCATTCTCCCTTCCACACTTCCCAGCATGCCCGGGGTCACGCTGCCATCTTCCCTGGCACCGTCTGACCACATCCTGCCTGTCTCCTTAGCATCCGTGCATACTCCAGCGCTCAAACTGGATGCCACGTCAAACCCTGCGGTCAAAGACATGACCTCAGAGATGCCTGTTGCCACCGAGACCCTCCTACAGCAGACGACGAATGCGCAGACAGCCCCAGAGTCCTCCTAATGGTCCG
The DNA here is from genome assembly GCF_963082965.1 of Carassius carassius. Taxonomy (NCBI): domain Eukaryota; kingdom Metazoa; phylum Chordata; class Actinopteri; order Cypriniformes; family Cyprinidae; genus Carassius; species Carassius carassius. The sequence goes on along the minus strand of NC_081764.1, from coordinate 32,681,364 downwards.
AGCGGGGCCGGAGGGCGTCCCTCTGTACGTCTCTATTGTATTTATTCCAGTGTGCAAACACACACACACACACAAAGATAAACGTGGTTCTGAGAGACGCCAGCATCAGAGTAATGAGCGTGTGGATGGACGTCTTAATATTAAAAAAATACATTTAAAAAAAGAATGACTGTATGTGCTGTTTGCGTGCTCTTCAGAATCTGTTCCGACTCGTGCTTTTTCTTTCTGTATATCCTGTAATCAACTTTAAAATCTTAGTATAGCATTCCATATATGACCAATTGCTATGTGATTTTACAATTTAATGTCTGACTTTTTTTTTTTTTCCTCCTCTCATTCTTTGCACCATTTCAAATGCTTTGATTTCCTCAAACTCTTCTACTCATGGTCAGACTGGGCTCTGGGCCTCTGTTTCTCTCTCGCGTGTGCACACACACTCTCTGTATGATGGCTCTGCTGTCATGATGAACGGAAACACAGTTATAAATGTGCTGCACGGCTGAATGTTAGCTTGTGCAGTTTGAAGATGGTCAAGGAATCTCGTATTCAAACATACACAAGCAATAAACTACCCATTTTACACTAGGACTGTGTCTTTTTAATCTAATGTAGCAATTCAGGAGTATATTTTTTATATATCATGTTGCAATTCCTTGCTTTTAAATGCCAAGTCATAAGGGGTTTTCTATAGTAATGGTTCATATTTAGACAGCAGGTTGGCTTACAGTTAGAAGATTATCACACAATAAACCCATCAGGATGATCAGGAGGCCGATGTAAAGCAGACATTTAAGGTCATATCAGAATCAAGTGTTCTAGAAAGTAGTAAAACGGAAAAGTAAAATGGAATAGCAAATAGAATCACAGTTCTGTGTTTCTCAGACTCAAAGGCTAAGATATTTCTATATAAGGTTATCCTTTATAAAACTTAATTTACAGAAACTAGAAGGTTTAATATTTAATAATAAAATCATTAAGATTTTATAATTCTGGATCTTTCAAAAACATGTAAATTCTCTGAAGAACATTATCTCCAGTCGTTCAGGATTATGGGTTTTTAAAATACCGTAGGTTTTTATTCACAAATGGCAATTTGTTTTTCCGTTATGTAAAGCTAGAATATTAGGTATAACTTTATATTCATTATAAAAATTTTCGTGACCTTTTCAGGTCTGGAAATCACACTTTTTAAAATCCCCAAAAATAAAACGAGCATTTAAAGGCTGTTAGGAATTGCTGTTTAACATATATGGAATTATATCATACATTTAAAAAGATATATACACAATTAATTTAAGCCATGGGCATTTCTATAGTGAACATTTGTCTATTTGTGCTCAGCTTTAAAATATTTCATTAATTATTTTTTTGCTCCATACTATACCCTTTAAACATAATTGTTTTGTCCATGAGAGCAGACAATAAGAACAGCTCTGATATCACAAGAAACGGTCAAAAAAATTAGGGGAAGAAAGCATGTAGCCAAATATTTTCAAAAATGTTTATTTCTCTTTTGGCTACATTCTCTACAATCGCAGCAGCACTTGGAGACAGATCACCATATATTGAGCAGAAAACTGCTTCTGGGGTTGAAAGAGTATTTAGAGAGAGGAAACAACAAAAGCTGAGGTCGTCCCCAGACTCTGGAAGCTTTGAGCGTTTGATCTCGGTCCGATCCGGTCCATGTCATTCAGAGATGCTGACCGGGACCACAGAGGGTTGCTAAGCAACATGACAGCACTGGGTCTGGGCATAAAGGGGTTAATAATCAAGGGCGGGGTCCGGCCCACCTTCCGCCTATTCTGTAAATCATTACTCCCATCACACACACACCTCATTCACAACCACAATGGAGGTTTATTCATGCAGTTTGTTTTTTGTTACTGGTAAATCAAATTTATATTTGGTCTGATTCTTAATCTGAGTAAATCATGAAACTATAATCAATGTCAGGGTACAGCGAGGTGATGATGCTGCATCAGACGACAAGTGTTACCAACAAACCGAGAAAACACAGTCATTCACTCGTCTGTGTGTTTGAGAGGAGCTATAGGAGGAAAATTCTATTGAGATGATTTTACTGTTTCTACTCCTACATGCAGGACAAACAGGTGAATCTCATCAAACTGGTCAACAACATGTCCAGGTCATTTTCCACTCCAAAATCGAAAGAAAAAAAATCATAATTTATCTGTGTGACAAAATTTATGACAACTCACTATAATACACTGTATATACACATACATGTATATACACAGAGTATTTGTTACAAAGCCTTTAACTCATGCTGATGTAAATAAAAAGAACTACACACTTTCCAGTTCCCTCACTCGAGCTTATATATGCATGTATGTGTATATCTATACATACATATAGAAACAGACACACTCTTATAAGGAATGAAGTTCTATACAAATATATTTATAAATATATAAATCACTGTCTGTGTGTGTGTATAAATATATACCCGTTTACACGGCCGACGGGCCAGGATGCCGGGCCGTCCAATCCCCTGCACGCGCCGCGGCCAACGAGAGTGATGCGACCGCTAGAAGAAGCCTCCACCCCTCGCGCCCCGGACCGAAGAGGAGAGCGCGTGCGGCCGCCGGACTCCGCCCCTTACCTGGACCCTTCCTCCACGAACCCCGCAGCACAACGAGGACACCAGATCCTCTGTTTATTTTGGACACTCTCCCCATTTGGCCACATTTGTCCCAAGTTTTATTTTATTTTCTGTTAATAAAACTCTCTCCGAGGCCTGACGCCACGCCCACTGTGTCGTTGGCTCCTCCCGAGACTATATACATATATAGAAAGAGAGATAGCCTTTAACTATCATGAAAACTGACAAAATCTTAAAAAAAAAAAAAACTATCAAGTAACTTTTCCCCTTTGGTTTGGGGGTGAAATGTGACCTGGACATTTTTGATGAGATTCACCTATCTATGTTTTGCAAATATTAAACCCATTTAAACAAACTGACACTTTTCATAAATGTTACTTTGAAGTAAAATAGACAGCATTTTGGTAACACACACATCTTGCAATCTGTGCCCAACACATGTATGTTATGAACAGCCAACATGTAACGCTGTGGCATAAAACATCCATTCACAGGCACACACACACATTCTCTCACAGACACCGCTGTCACATTAAAACACTCGCTCTTCTATTTCCAATCATCCTACAATTAATTGTCTCTAAATTTCACACTTACACAAAACAAAACACCCCGTTACAGAGGCGTAGCTCAGGGAGGATATCAACAAGAAGCTAAATGTTAGCGTAACCCTCCCAAATCTACTCCACAAAATGCCTTGGGTAAAAAACAAATATCCATTTTCAAATGGTTCTAGCTCTGACTGACATCTGGATCATGGACATCTGGATGACATCAGCCATTCCTGCCCCAATATCAATGGCAGTCACTATGGCCAATGTGGGCGTGTCCTACAGCCTGTAAGCTGACATTTATAGCCCCTCCCCCTTTCCGGTCCACCCCGAGGTGCCGAAGGGAGGGAACTCGCCATCAGAACCATCAATCATGATTGATCAGCCAATCAGTAGGAGATGATTCCTGAAGAGGCGGAGCTTGCGAATGTGGCCTGCAAGTTCCCCGATGAATTGGATCGTCTCATGTGAGGAAGAAGGTACGAGTCGCTGCCTAACTGGTGGACATCAAAGCGATCCTCCTTCCTGTAAGCCAGACAGCGGCGGATAAACGCCTGCGGAGGACAAGAAAGAGACTCAAGACTGTCGTTTCCACACATACAAGCTCACCTCGCGTGCCTCAAACTGACCTTGGCCTCATTGCTCGCCACAGGTTTGGCAGGAAACTGCACCTCAGTGGCTTTCAGGATGGTGTTCTCCTGAAGGATGTCTTGCTGGGATTGATTATGGCCAAATGGCTACAGAACAACAAAAGATGCAATGCAGCGTCATCCTAAAAGTAGGTTTAAGAGACTCCGAGAACGGTTTCGAAACGATGCGCCTTACCTTTCGTCCATATAGACACTGGAAGAAAATAACACCCACAGACCACACGTCTACTTTATTAGAGATCTTTGGAGGTTCTTTACCAACGACAAAACACTCTGGTGGCAAATACCTAAAACGTCAGAGCATTTGGTCTTCATTAGAACATTTATCCCTGTAAAGCCCAACATAGACGTTTTTGAATAGTCATATGGACTACATTTATGCTGTTATTTTGTCCTTTAAGATTTTTGTAATTCGCTTTAGATAAAAGCTTCTGCTAAATGATTAAATGTAAAAGTAATGTAGTGCACTGAACTGACCAGTAGGTTCCTGCTCCCTGTGATGTCAGGTCCATCCCGTCCACTCCGTAGCTGTCATCATCCATGATCTTAGACAGGCCAAAGTCTGTGATCTTTATCTCCCCACATGCCGTTCCATCCACCAACAGGATATTTCCTGAGCAACCAAAAACACACTTCCTATACAGTCTGCATGACAAATAACCACCAACCATCCTTAAAAAAAAAAATTAAAAAAAAATTTTTGCAACCAATTCAACGAGCTACATGAATTGCATTAATCTCAGTGAGGCGTTCACGTGATTGAAAATTCTGTGATAAAGAATGAGAATGTGCTAAAAATGTAGTCACCCTCAGGACATGCAAGACGTAGACACGTTTGTTTGTTCATGGGAACAGATGTGGAAAAATTTAGCATTACATTACTTACTCACCAATGGAGTGAATGGGTGCCGTCAGAATGAAAGTCCACACATCTGATAAAAACACCACAATAATCCACGCCAATCCAACCCAACAGCTGATGTTTTTTGAAGCGAAAAGCTACGTATTTGTAAGAAACTTGTCTCTCCACCCACACTTTCGTTTAGAGCTGTTTGCAGTTGATCTGTGCAGATTTCTTTCCTTTTTTTTTTTCTTCACTGGAGGAAGCGTTATTATAGACGATTTGAAGTTAAAAACATCAATAATGGATTTGTTTCTTACAAATATTAAGCTTTGTGTGGATTATTGTGATGTTTTTTTCAGCTGTTTGGACTCATTTTGACAGCACCCATCCACTGCAGAACATCCATTGATGAGCAAGTGATGCAATGCTACATTTCTCCAAACCTGTTCCAGTGACGAAACAAACTTGTCTACATCTGACCTATTTTTGGGGGACCTATTCCTTTATGGTGTGTGTTGCATTCACCTGGTTTCAGGTCATAGTGGATGATGGGCGGTTTGATCTCATTGAGGTATCGGAGGGCGTTGACTATCTGCATGACGATGGAGCGAGCCTCTTTCTCAGACATCAGCTTGTGCTGCTTCAGATAGAAATCGAGATCATTCCCCTCACAGAACTCGAGAACAGTGCAGAATCTAGAACAGAAACACACAAAGTCAATATCTGAATAGCTGGAAAAACTAGAACTGGTTCAGCAGAACAAGTGACAGAGACTTACGTGTCAGTGTCCAGGGAAAAGTAGTCGTAGAGTTTGACTATTCTGGGATGGTCCAGTTGCTTGTGGATTCTATATTCTCTACAGGCATGTCTGGAGCAGACAAAACAACAAATGAGTAAAGAAAGAGAGAGAGAGAAAGGGCAAAAGAGATGGCCAACATACTTGTGGTAGTTCTCCTTCTTCTCCTCTCTCCAGTTCTTGTTGAGCTGGTGGATCTTCACAGCAGCATATCGCTGCTCAAACAGGTCAAATGCCTTCACACGACAACATAAAACAGGTTAAACAAGCCACTAAATAAGCTCCCTGAAACATTATCTAAGGTTAATAGTTTATATCTATGGCTGTCTGTAAACATTTTGTAAGATGTCAATTTTTATATCAATATAAAACAGATTTTATATTATATTTTAAAAATGTGTCTTTAATGATATGGCATTCGATGTTTGATAAGAGCAGCATTGAGCCATGTAAGTGTTATTTTACCATGATTAAAGATGTAATCTGTTTTCCCCTGAACACACATTCTTGGCCTTACTGGGAATAATTCAAAGCAATATGAATTTTATAATAAAGAAAAAAAAGTTTTACCAACATATTATAACTTGCTCCACCTCTCAAACAACTGTATGCAATAAAGTTTTTATAAAATCAAGTTCTGTTCTACACGTCAAGTCACTTTATTTATATGGCGCTTTATACAATACAGCTTTACAGCGTTAAAATCCACTTTCACTGGATATTTACAGAAGAGTAAAGAGGGGTTTTGAAAATGTTTCATGTTGATTTTAATATACATTAACATTCAAAAGTGTGGGGTCTTTCTATGACTCCCAGTTCTCAAAATGATATTTATTGTTTTTGAAAAGTCTCCTACACTCACCAAGACTGTAAAAACAGTAAATAATATATAATTATATTGTGCAATTGTGTATTTTATATATAAAATACTGTGTATTATTGTGACATATTATGTAGGGATATTAATTTTAACCGGTTAACCGACCATTAAGAATTTTGACCGATTTATACAAACAGTTAAACGATTTAAAAAGTAATTTATTTATTTTCAGTAATTTATCAAATATATATATATTAGGGGTGTAACGGTACGTGTATTCGTACCGGACCGTTTCGGTACAGGGCTTTCGGTGCGTTGCACATGTGTACCGAATGACCGAATGCAATATTTTGTTTGCCGAACATATACATTTTCGTGTTTCCAAACGAACATATTAAGTGGCGGAAGTCTCCGTGTTAAGCGCAAATCCTGCCCTGCAGCTGATTCTAAGGCCGGTGACACACTGGCTGCGTGGCGTGAGCGTGGCGTTTCTGCTGCGTGTCAGTTGCGTGACGGCTGCTTCGCGTTTTCTGTGTCTTTACACACCATAATCGTGACTGCCGCGTCTGACGTGTCTTCATTAATGCATTTTTTCTGAATAAAACAGTCTTTAGACACCAAACTTTTGAACAGTAGTGAATACGTTGAACAGGCAAGAACATGAACTGTCCTCAAGTCTGTGAGTGCATCTAATGACAAAAAAAAAACCCATTTACCTTAAAAACTTCACTGAAACCTCCTCTTCCTAGCAAGTGTAAGAGAAGATACCTTTCATTAAGGGTTGGATGGTCTTTAAACCTACAAATAGAGTGAGAATATAGCAATAAAATATACTATACCAAGAAATATTTTCCAATGACAGTTTATCGCTGAATGCCGTTTAAGAATTTCACAAGACCTCCACAAACCATATTGAAGATTTAAATATTTAAATAAAACAAGAAGTGGGCGTGGCTTACTGAGAGCTGTCCTCATTGTTGATTCTTTTAAGTTCTCGAATGTGCAGATTCCTCACGCGCTCCAAGCGCTCCAGCTCCGCCTGGATCTCTGCCTCCTCCTGAACACACACACACACACACACGTGAGCACATACTAACATACTCGTGTATGAACAGCAGATTTCACTCGAAGGACAAAAAAAGACCATTTCTGCACGACTGCTTATGCATGAAGCACTAATGCTCCACCTCAATGCCTTTTACCCATCTAACCCTGTTGCACATGAGAGTGTGTGCATTGTGTGTTTTTATAAAGAGACTAACCTTTTTGAGATGCCCCAGTCTCAGTTTGAAGATTTCTTCCTGCTCGTGATATTCTGCCACAGTCAGCCTGCAGATTCAACACAGAAGCATTTCTGGGCCATTTTTGAAGACAATATTGCAGAAAACACTTTAAACGTATTTAAATCACAGCCTTCTGGTGTTCTATAGATCACAAGTGCTTATATAATGATGTTAAAATGATGAATTGTGCAGCCCTGGTCTACATTAATCCTAACAGTCTTATTTTAATACCACTAGAAGTCAAAGGGAAGTCTCCATGTGGTGTGTGTGTCTGTGTTAATGTCTCACAGTGTAGGCAGGCTGGGTTTGAGGAAGGGGTCGTTGTCGGCTCCATTGACGACTTTGGTCTTTCTCTGTTTGGACTCATTGGGGGTCGGGCTCTGGGAGGAGGGTGTGCTGGGAGGTTTGCGCTTCGCTAGAAGTTTCCTCTGCCTTTCGATCTCTTCCCTCTGCTGGTTTATCCACTCCTGCTGCCTATCAGCACAGAAAAAAATACAAATAATATTAAAAAAATTTAACTAAAAAAACATGCAAATGCAGAATAAAAAGGACCCTATTATTATTTACAATGGAAGTGATTAACATTGTATTCAAGGTTCCCCACACTTTTCTTACATATGTTACAAAGATTTTTCTGCAATGCCTATATTTAAAAAAAAGAAACTTATTTTATTTTAGCAGAATGATTTAAACATTTTCTTAAACATCTTAAAACTGAAATAAAATTAAAGAAACCAAAAAAACATTACAAAATTATTAAAACCTGTGCCTAAAAATTTAAATGGAACCTTAAAAAAATATATATATATTATTATAAATATATTAATCAAAATTATAATGATATTAAAATAACACTGCATCTGATGGTGTTCGTGACGAGGTTAATACAAAAAATTATATATTTAATTAATTAGATTCCACCAGCATCCCATCTGGATTTTATTTATGGATTTATTTATAAACTAATTGTAATGTCAAATTCTGTAAATTAGGAATAGGGGTGAGGTCAGCGCATTAGCTTTTATGCTTCATGTCAAATTGCATCAGCAGCACCAGGGTTAACTATACTAAAACCATAAAAAATACTTTAAACTAAAAAACCCTATTATTATTTTATTTGAGCTAGTTTCCAAGGCAATATGTCGTTTAACATATATACGAAAATAAAACTGAAATAAATATTTAATTATTAAAATATAAACTATTCAAATGAAAATGGAAAACATACATTAATGCAAAAAAACTAATGCAAAATAATAAAAAAAATATATGAGTATCTCAGTGATGCTAAAATGACCCTGAGCAGAATACTGGCATCCTGGGCAAGTATTGAATCTTGCACGACGGTTAATCTTCACACTTTTTCCAGCACTGGACAGGAGCAGCTTTAGTGTGTGTCTGTGTGAGACTCTTACTTGACCAGGTTCTGGAAGGCATATCCGTCTGTCCACTGTTCGCTGTAGGACGCCCCGTGCCGGACCGTGGTGAAATGCCCCAGACGCAGCCGGTCCTGCATGCTCTTCTCACGGCAGGACTGCTTCTCTTGAGTGCTCTAGTGAGACGATAACACACTCGAGAGTCACTCGACCTCCCCTGACACATGAGGAACAAGCAGCTGCCAGCACATCAAACACAGCTCACCTTCTCAATGAGTAGTTTTTTACTCATCGTAGTGCATTTGTTCAGACGCTCCTTGAAACGTTCCAGCAGCTTCTGCTGCTCATCTATCTGTCTGCGGAGGTCACAGTTCGCCTGGGGAGAAAACATTAAAACCTCTCAACGTCTGAACGAAAAATGCCACAAAGTAAAAAAAACCTCAAGGACAGGTGACACTCACCCTGAGTAGATCATCTATTCTGCCCTCCTTCTTCTCAAGATCAAGATTCTTATTGCTCTCAAGTACAGCCAGTTTCAACAATGTCAAATCCGTCTGAAAGCAGAGAAGGAAACAGTGTCCGTGTGCAGTGCAAATATTGTACAGCTAATAGTTCCAGAGCATGCAGTGCATGTGTTTGAGAGCGACTTGATGCAAGTCTCACCTGGACACTTCTGCTGCTCAGCAGTTTCGGGTTCATCATGGGATCCATGAAACACAAGCTTGTGGGTGAGGAGCTGTTCTGTCTGACCTGAAGAATGAAAAAAGTCAACATCACTGGCTCCTTACATGTCAAATCTGGAAGATGAGCACTTACGATAGAGCCGGGTGCAGAGTGAGAGTTCTGTGGCGAGCGCAGGACCGGAGGAAGCCCCCTGACTGGACTGGATCCGTTGCCTCCCTGGAACTTCAGGAAGGAGATATACAGAGTTTTTTTTTTTTTTTAACAGCACCACATTACATACTAACAGGATGTGATGTCATCTCAATGTTACTACCAACGCTCGAGCGATTTCACAACTCTACTAAAGCGAGCGAGCGGGCAGCCTTTAGAAGATGAAAAAGCAGTTTTACTCTGACACCTGACTGACATTTAATACAGGGCTGAGTACACACAGAGTCATCCAAACAAAGCTTTACTTACATCAAAATAATCGCTGATCTTGGGCCCTCTGCCGGAAGACTTTCCTGAGAGGTTAAAAAAAAAAATATATAAAAAACATAGGATGCTAAACATTAAGCGCTGTATTTCCCAATAAACATCAAGCACAACATTCTCAACTCGAAAGTTTCCATAATGCCAGGTTTGTTCACAAATTTCTTCAAACAAGTCATGCATATGAAGAAATACTTCATTCATACACGGAGGAAGTTAGCATTACCTTGGCTGATCTCTGACTGGTTGTCAACCTTCCTCTTTCTTCCTCTGGATGACTCAGAGTGCTTCTTCTCTGGAGTCTTGGGAAAACAGGAAAAGGCGTTACTATTCCGTTCAATCAATACTTCTGTTCACTAAATCAATACAATCAATTTCAATGCTTTAGGAGCTTCACCAATAAGGCTTTCAGACAGCCTTTCTGCATTTGTACAAACTGCACACATCATTTCCCAAACCCATTTGACATTTTATTAATATCTTGGGTGCTCTTTTAAATTTAATAAAAGTGAATACGGAAAGGTGCTGTCAAACTCTAAAATGAAAAAAAGCGACTGATTGCAGTTTTCCCCTTAGAAGACATGGAATAGAGCGCTGCAGAAGGAAGAGGCTGAAATATAAGTTATTTACTGCAGCTTCAGAATTATGGCATGTCACATTTGACATCAACAACATTATCACATAACTGTATTCCTACATAACTCCTATGGACCAGTTTAATGGTTCTTATTTGTCATTTCCATTCACTTTCATCTAGGGATGCACCGGTTGACCGGCCATAAATCCAAACCGGACGGTTTTTGCTTAAAATGCGCGTGCAACTTCATTGTAATCGTTCGCTATGTCATTTGTGTGGAAGTATTTCGAAATCTGTGCGTAGGACATGGGCAGCAGTTCAGCACTGGAAATGCAGAGCTTCATGTCTGAGGCACAGAGAGCAGGAAGCGATTTTTTTGTAAATAAGAACTTGCATACACGTTTGAAAAGCCAGAAATGACAGTTCTGTATAGGATGATTATTTTTATTTTACCTTGAAATTACATCGACTTCATTTGATTTAAAAATCACCTGCTGTAGCACACTGAGAAAAGGTGTTTCATTCATCCAATAAAAAAAGATTTAGGGTAATGATTCACATCTATATTTTTTAACTTGAGACAATAGTTATTTATTTTTCATTGGCTCAAGTTAAAAAAATGTAGATGTGAATCATTACCCCAATTGTTTTATTTTTATTATTGGATGAATGAAAACACTTTGCATCTTTGTTTTATTCGCACCAACAATATTTGATTTTAACATTTTGGAATAATCTATTTATATAGCATACTTTTATTTAGTCTGTAAATAAAGACACTGGTAAAGACCTTTATTTATTTAAAACTAAATTTAAAAACTAAAATACTGAATGCTGATTAAGAAACATCTTATTGAATGTGTGTTGATTGTGTTGTTTGGACTGTAGAACTATGCAGTTACTGCTGTTAATTTCAGATGGTTGCAGTTATTGTTTTCAATAGCCAAAAGCCAGTTTGGCCTATTAAATACCAAATAAACATCTTGTTTATGCACTCTTTCCTTCTTTCTTGTTTGTTGCTTATTAAAGATTAAAAAAAAAAAAAAATCGTTATCGACCAGTTTGTTTGTAAAAAATCAGTATCGGAATCGGCCATGAAAAATCATGATCGGTGCATCCCTACTTTCATCATACAGAAAGCAAGATATTATTCGAAAATGCACCTTTTGTGTCCCATGGAAGAAAAAATGGATTTGGAACGTTATCATGTTATTCCTATTCAAATAAGACAATAAAAGAGATAAAAATGTCCAACTCACTGAATATGCAGGTGATCCTCCTTTCTTTATGTCAGAGTTCTTTAAGGGAATAAAAAAAGTACATATGGATGAACTGTTGAAACGGATCTGTTCAATAAATAATAAAGCTGAAATGAGTATGCATGAGTATAAAGTTCACCTCAGACTCCTTGTCACTAGATGACCCCAGGCTGCCAAAACTGTGACTGGAACATTCGTTATTGTTCAACCCCTAAAAAAAGAAAGACCACAGCAGGTTTGGTGCAGGTCATGATGATGACAGACGGCCTGTGTACACCTGGTATTAGGATGCGATTTCGTCTAGCAGATCACAGATGGACAACGCTAAATACAACATTTTGAGCTCGTCTGCTTTTGAACACTTCCAGAAGTAGTTGAAAACCCATTGGACCGGATTGCGCTCACAGATGTGGCCGAAAGTGTTCGAAGAGCCACGAAAGTCCAAATACTCGCCGCTGACTGAGCTAATTCGAAAACAGTACGATGTTCATTACCTATCCGTTAACCCGTCAAAATTACAATGTCACATTAGCTTTCAATTCAATTTTATAAGTTTATTTGACCCATTAAAATTTTTTTTTTTTTGTCTTTTTTTTCAGTGGTGTAGTTTTGTATGTGCATAAACAACAAAAAAAAAACTGAGAAAAACTGAATAAGGGGCCATTTACACGACAACGTTTTCAGCCAAAAACTGTAAACTTTTAATGCTTTTTGACTGTTCTTTACATAACAGTGTTTTGGGGACTGAAAAAGCTTATTTTTGAAAACGGGTTTCAAAGTGCAAGGTTTTGCAAACGCCACGTAGTACATGTTAAGTATGTATAGACATGCGCAGTACGTGTTGATTTTAAAGGCAAGTGCAAACAAACATACACAACAATGGCGGAGTACATGGTACTGTTGTTGTTGCTGCTCAAGAGTTTGTTAATGCTTCTTCAGCAAAAAGTGGATTTACTTCACTGATATTACAACCAACAGCAGAGACACATCATATACAACATATAATCATCACTTCCCTACAGGTACTGTTTACTCACAAGGTGACAGCGCCAGCTACTGGCCTGGCATATGTAATACAGCATTTTTGGACGTTTTTGTGGATGTTTAAATGCAAAACGTTTGCATTGTGAGTGCGTGCGTGCAAATCGTGTATACGTGAAACTTTTTAAAAACGCAAGGGGAAAACTTTTCAGTTTCATGTAAATGTAGCCTAAAATAACATATGATAGAAATAAAATAAATAGTCCTAAACAAAATGTCTCAGTTAAATAATTAACAAAAGAAAATTAAAATTTTTTTTTTTTTTATTGCCGCCCCACAAGTTTAAGGAAACAGAGATGGCTGAAAGCACGATATATAATTTGTACTATAACTTCATAGCTACTTATATTTTCAGATTTTTCTCTTATTCTGTTCTAAATACCAGCAAACTTTAAAGGATTTGCAGCCAACTTGTAGGTAATTGTTTTGTTTTGTTTTGTTTTCTCAGCACAATTTTGACTGATATGTGTAACATAATTCTTTATCCATGCAGCAAACATTTTTTAAATTGCTTTGCAGAAAATAAAAAAAATCATGATAATATCTCTCAGCATTCAGCTAATATGTAAATTGCACTAGCTTATTTTACAATATTTGATCTAAAGATCAGAAAAAAAATCAGGAAGGAAAAGACAGATTAAAACACCAAGTGTGAACGGGAACGTGTCTCCCTCGTCTAGCCTACTTGTTATCGGATCGACCAAAACGCTTCTTAATACCAGGAAGTAAAAGAGAGTTCGCATTAAAGCTACATATTTAACAAATTCACTCTGATTTAAGTGGCAAAACAAAATTAAGCAACATTAAGAGGATAGTGTCATTACACTAGTGTCCTTTCGACTTGAGTTCTTCCTGTTACGAGTGTGTTGGGAAATATGATTTTAATAGTCTCCGATTTCAACTTCAGCAACAAAACTGCATTAGAGTTGGCAAGTTCAATTCATTTCGGTGAATCATTAGTAAATTCATTCAATTATTTGTCTCATTCTAATCTTATTCAATTATTATTTACACTGCAAAAAAGGTTCATTTTTTTATTAAAAAATGTTCATATTTTTGTAAGTAAATCTCAGTTTTTATTACCATCTTTTGTTAAATTGATGCATATAAAACAAGCGACTTCTGTGAATTTTTTTAAAAAACATTCAATGTGGAGACATTTACAATTATTCTATACAATACTATATTTTGCTTATATCTTTAATTACCTAAAAGATGCTCTTTCAGTTTTAAGAAAAAAGTCTAATTTTGCAATTTCAAAGTAAATACATATTTAAATAAAATGAAATAATTAACAATATATTAATTCTATATATAAATTAAATATCCTCAAAAGCATCGCCTTGAGCATATGAAGATGCACATGTGTGTTTGCATTACTTTAGGTCCTCCGCTAGCACTCCCCGTGCTTCCTCCTGTATTTCCACTAACTGCTCCGATGAAACGTGCCTCCAAAAGCTCCTGCCGCCGTCTATCCAGAGAATGCAGTTCATCCATACCTACAAACACACACACGATCACACGTCAATCCCAACACGTTCACACACATGTACACTGGGTTGAGGTTCGGGAGGGGCGTGATCACACTGACGCATCATCCAGGAATCTGACAAGACCATCCAGTCATTGTTTTCCGATCCTATGCCACCCTAAAAGAGCCAGAAGATCACCTACTCATATTACTGGTTTAAAGGCAAAGGACTTAGAAAAGGTTTACAGCTACAGAACTACACTCAAATCAGACTCAAAAGTTTATTTATATTCATCTTCTTCGAAATGGCCAGACTGTGACAACGATATGTTACAATAAGATGTGCACCATGCTTCACATCTGACCATCCACAATACTTTTCATCTGCTCTTCTAGCCATTTTCATTTAATATTTTTTTTACAGCAAACTTCAACAGTTTCCTGCTGATGGAGTCAGGACTACAAACAGGAAGTACTTCGAGACATTTCCTGCTCATTATCAGCTGATGCCAGTGTCAGCGTGGTTCTATATTTCTACTTCAAATAAAGGCTGTTCTTTTGAACTTTTTATTCATCAAAGAATCATGAAAACCAATGTCTCATGGTTTCCACAAAAGTATGAGGCTTTGTTTTCAACACAGATCAAAATCAGAAATGTTTCTCGAGCAGCAAGTCAGTATATTATTAGAGTGATTTCTGAAGAATCATGGGACACTGAAGACTGGAGTCACGATGCTGAAAATTCTGCTTTACATCACAGGGATAAATTACATTTTAAAATACATTCAAATAGAAAACACTTATTCTAAACTGTAATAATATTTCACGATATTACTGATTTTACTGTATTTTTTATCCAATAAATGCAGCCTTGTTGAGCAGAACAAACACCGAACTTTAGAACGGTTCAACAGCCTGCTAAGAAAGCGGAGTAAATAATATAAGAAAGACATTTTGGTTGAACTATTCCTTCCATGTTTGACATGTTATGGCAGCAGATGCCTGAAGACAGAATTCATCATCATCATCGAAGCAGCAGCCAAATGGCCCCCGTTTCTTCAGCACATGAGACTAATACAGTATCAGCAGCCGATAAGAACAACCTGCTAATAACAGCATGAATCATCATAAAACCTGTCTAAAGGAATCATCTGGTCTTCAAACCCCATTACAGTGAATAGACAAAACAGCTCAGCTTCATAAACACGGGTGCAGTGGATGCGTCCGACACAACTACCATCGTGCCAGAAAGAGCTCCAAGCCAAAGAGATCCCAAGATGGTGGATGGGTGGAAAATTATGAAGGTCAATGGGGCAGGAAGAGCACAGCTGCCCAGATAAGGGACACAGATGATAAATCAAACCACTGGGAATGAGCATACACAAACCTAAGGCCACGTCTGCTTTGGCAAACAACCCGAGCACCAAAGAAAGCAGTGCCTGGCTAAATGAGACACCTCCCAAACTTTGCTGATGAGTGAAAGCCGATGGCCAGGAAACACACATGCCACATCCTAGTTTGTGCACTGATGCACAGGTGAGCCATCAAGAGATCCCAAAATAGTAAATAATAATAATTATTAAATAATACAGTAGATGACAAATACATCCACTTTTTTATTATTATGTTTTATTGAGTACCATGGCTGTACCATGGTAGGATCTTGTGCATGTGTTACAGTTACTTTTATATGTTAAAATTATTAAAATTGATGACACACTAACTGTGTGTTTTACATGCTAAAAATGAATGAAAATCAATTCCTGGGGTAAATATTAATGCAAAAAAAATTATAAAAACAATTGGTAAATATTGTGAAATATTACAACAACTTAAAATACATGTTTTCAACTTGAATGTATTTTAAATGTAGTTCTACTTCTTTGATCAAAGCTGTATTTTCAGCGTCATTATTCCAGTTTTCAGTGTCCCATGATCTGCAGAAATCATTCCAATATGTTTATTTGCTGCTCGAGAAACATTGTTATTATTATTATTATTAACAATGTTGAAAACAGTTGTGCTGCTTCAAGGAATTACACACAAAAATGAAAACACAATGCATGTGCATTCCTCTGCTTGTAAACAAGGTGCAATTCATGCTTGTAAATGCAAAGAAAGGACAAGAAGGTAAAAAAATGAAAGGCAAGGTATGCCATTACATGGCTGAGAACTTATTCTTGGACATGAGAATCTGAGTAATGCATTAACACATATGATATTACACTCATCAGTTCACATACAGTACGCATGTTTACAGACCAGCCTGAGTCTCTGGTGGACGTGATAAAACACCTCTCCAGCACAGAAGAAAAATAAACAACACCAACTCATGTTTACTGGCGTGTCCAAATTCAACATGGCTACCTAGAAAACACTTCATGCAGACAAATAAACACTGTTTTTCACACATGCAGAACACCAAACTAGTTGTGTGCCTCACAAACCTTTTGCCTACCTACACAGCATTTTGAGATATTGCATAACATGCATTGAATACTAGATAAATAATTCAATACTTTCAACTATAAAAACATACAATCATGTTTGTTAGGTACTGGCATTTTATTTAAATCCAGTAAGATGCTTACATTTACAACATCCTACATGCATTACTGACTCAAAAATTAACAAACTTATGTGATACATTGATCAGACATGCATAAGTACTAGAAATAATACACGCAAACATAAAAACATCAGCTTATATATATCATGCTCTGGCTGTTTCTCAAAAGCTAGTAAGCAGGCAGCATTACGAGCCATTGCATTGCATGCAAGCAAGCATAAGTGACAAATGCATACTGTCAACCTTAAAAAACAACAATAATGTCCTAAAACCCAGTTTGTTTCTACCAACCTAGCATTTGGGCTGTTGCATTGCATGCATGGGTGATAAACATTCTCAAGCATACAGACAGCAACTCATGTTTATCAAGTACAGACTGTGTCTCATTTCTGATCCATTGCATTGCACAGTGATAACTAATGTTACATACTTTAAACCTCAAAGCATCAACTCTTATGTATCAGACTGGCTGTCTATCAAAACACAGCCTAGCTAGATTCCCACCTAGGCACAAAGAGAGCATTTAGGGGCAACATAAAAAAGCACGAAAAAGATATACCTACGATGCCCAAAAGTAACCATCTAGCTAGGATTTGAGACGCGGCCAGTGACCAAGTCCCTAATAGGTGACCATGGGCATCCTCACGTCAAATTAAACGTGCAATCAACACAAAAAGCGATAGGATTCCATCGCAAACAATGTAAAACACAGCAGCTCGTGTCTAGGACTCGATGCTTGTAATAAAAAACACGGAGAGACACAGACAGTAGACGTGAGATCAGCGGCCTCCGACACGACCGCTTCGCTTCGAGGCCAGATTTACTCAAAATCACACGTCAATCTAACACAATCCCGACCGATTTCACACGAACAAGCTTCAAATCGACATTCACGCCGGGTTTACCTTCCTTACGCCTCCGCGGAGCGCAGATATCGAGAGGAGAAACTGAGCCCGGGGTCGGAGATCCAGTCGAGAACTGAGAGCAAGATGGCGCTCCGTCCAAACTTCCACTGCTGTTGCTGTTACTTTGGACACTCATGAAGACACTTTCCTCGCGAAGGGACGCACGAGCGCATGATCTCCGTCAAATCACACCTGTGTGAGTGTCTAATGCATCATGCACAAACCCGGATGACCCATGCAAAGCTTAGCAAAGTCATGTTTTCAGCTCCGCACTGCGCACTGAGATCCTCGCTCACTCTCTCTCTCTCTCTGTGTGTGTGTGTGTGTGTGTGTGTGTGTGTGTGTGTGTGTGTGTGTGTGTGGACGATGCGTGACGCCAAGTTGCAAAGCTTACACACATGTACACGCTCACACACATCAGTGCAAACTTCAGATCACACTATGTCTGATGCTTCAACCCTACAAGCAAATTCTATTATGTATAAAATTACTCTTTGCCTTAATATGTATTATATATACGATCAATCAGCTGATCATTATTGCAAAATAAACAGGTTTGACATGAAGTGGTCATGAGGAGCTTTTAACTTATATAAGACCATAATAGCCTAAAAGTATATTTAGAAGTCAAAAGTGTTTATTTTGTAAAAATGACTGCATTACTTTGGTGGGCTATTACATGGCTCACAATTAAATAGCTGTACATAATCATAAAAATGTAAATTACTTGAGTTGGAATTAAATTCTTTTCTGAGACCTCAGAGAGATATTTAGAGACAGTCAGTTACTGCCCAGTCATTATTTAGAAATATGTATGATATTAATATTATATGTAATATATGGGCTATAAGTTAAATAATATGTTAAAATAGCAATTACATATATTACATATAAATTAATATAACAATAATTGATTTCACAGGGAACCAACTCACTGTAATTTAATATAATATAATAATCATTAATAAAAAATTATCATAATATATAATAATAAGTGTATTTACAAGCTTCTGGATAAAATAAGTGATAAGGGCATGTATATTCATTAGAAATAAAATAATAATAATTTATATATCAATAATTAATGTCCTAGGCATTAAAATAATATAATAAATATATTAGGCTATAATAATAGTGTGTGTACAATAATATATTAAAAGTGCATTTACAAACATTTTAAGTTAATGCATATTCATTAGAACATTAAACTAAATAGTAACAGCTCTGTAATGTGAAGTGAGATGTTTTTTGTTTTGGTTTATCGGATGAAACTTCCTTGTTTGTCCTTCTCTCTCTCTCTCTCTCTCTCTCTCTCTCTCTCTCTCTCTCTGTGTGTGTGTGTGTGTGTGTGTGTGTGTGTGTGAATGGTTGTACATGCAGAATTATATGCACCATGCACATACATCTTCATATGTGATTTGCTGACTCAGAGATCTGCCCAGAGCTGAGCTTTACCCTCTGAACAGCTCCAGACACATATTTCACAACGTCACACTAGAGTTATCTTCCTCTGAGCTCACCACAGAGGAATTCAACTCACGATTTCACTAGAAAAAGAGCACTCATTATATATTCTGCTGAAATGAAGACAGTTTTAAAATGCAAATATATCTTCTGCCTTTTCATGCCAACAGATGACAGCTGTATGGGTTCACAGGGTTGATCAGTTTATGAATAGGTGCCGCTGAATCACGCCAGCCTCTGAGGAACTGCTTTTTGCCACCTGACCGGAAATGTGTCAGGTTCCTCCTTCACAATCTGAAGGTGTTTGTGGAACATTCTCAGCTACTCAGTCTGCAATTTCCAGAGACATAATTTCACCTCTACAGTCATAAAGTTATAAAAGGAAAATACTTTATAAACTACTCACATATAGAGATATGCTAGGAATATTTGCAATGGTAGAAAGAATCTCACTGACACTTGCATCCTCCCTGCAGTAATCTGAATTAACTGTCTTGCTCAAGGGTAAATAGGTCATCATGACTTGCTCTTTGTACAAACTTTACATTTATGAGTTATGAGCTTGACACTCCAAACCCAAAAAGTTTCTTCTTCAGATGCCCATAAACCTCTTCCACTACACAGTCTGTTATAAATTGCAAAGAAAAATGGAAAACATTCTGTAAAATCTTTATAAGGGCTCACATGTTTCTTTATCAAATTTGTTTTTTGGTGCCATCTTTAAATCTTTTTTAAAGCACTTCAACTTTCTGAGGCCTGATTCTGTAAGATCCTAATAAAATGTTTGTCCTCTGATTAGAACTGTCACGTGATCATGTGCAGGTAACATGAACATTCCCATCAGTTCAGAAGAGATAAGAGATTTTCCTGTTTATGATTCTCTAGGAAAGGAAGAAGCATCATGTCTTATCTTACAGTCCAGTGCAAACAGAGGATTAGAGGATTTTTTTATAGCCTCAGTTCACATGTCAGAACTAGACTGTCTATAAAGTGAAGGAACAACACATTAAAAAGTGGCTTAAAGGAACAGTTTACCCAAAATGAAAAGTTGCTCAAATGTACTCATCCTCAGGCAGTGTTGGGGAAGTCTACTTTTAAAAGTAATGCATTACAATATTGCTTTACTCCATAAAAAAGTAACTAATTACGTTACATAGTTACGTATTATGGAAAGTAATGCTCTATGTTACCTTTGCGTTACTTTTTAAATCTGCACAGGGCTTGCTTGTTTGTTTTTAAAACAAAAAAAGATATTTTTTAGGCAAATATAAAAGCCTTTTCACATCAATAGTGAAATGAATACGCATCAGGCTGAAGGGAAAGTAAATTGACGTCCATACAGCAGAATGCAGAAGAAGAAATTTCAACACACTTCAGCAATAAAAAACACACACAAATGTTTGTCTAGTCATTTTTGCTTATTTAGTATTGTTAAACGGGATCATCCAAGATCAGAAGCAAAGACATTGCTTTAAATAATGGGATTAAATACATAAAATATATTTGTGTTTTTTTTTTGTGAGTGAGATGAACTAATGCATATTCATATTTATTATAAAACTACAGTAACAGATCTCTCTCAAAATGCGGACAGTAGAGATGTCAATCAATAAATTGGAAAAAAGTAACTTGCGTTACTTATTTGAAAAAGTAAGTAATCTGACTTGCTTTACTTGTAATGCGTTACTCCCAACACTCCTAACCCTCAGGCCATGCAAGGTTTAGTAGACAAGTTTCTTCATCAGAGTAGATTTGGAAAATTGCTCACCAATGGATCCTCTGCAGTGAATGCATTTTAGCTGAACTTCTTGTTTCAGAATTGATGAACCTGTTATTGATCTGAACTAACTTGAGTTACATAATGAAACTATTGCACATGGATGGGTGAGACGCAGAGCACAAATTCACTTTCACTTTCTTTGACATAACCTGTATTGGATAAAGCCTTATAGAAATAAAGCCTGTCTTGACTTGAATGGGTGCCATAAGAATGTGAGTTCAAACAGCTGATTAAAAACTTCTTGTGAAGTGAAAAGATGCATGTTTATGAAAAACAAATTTATAATTAAGATATTTAAACTTCCTACCATTGCTTTTGGCTAATATACAATAATATAGTTTTCTCTGGTGAAAAGGTCATTTGAGTTAGAAGAGAAATGTGCGCAGATCTTGAAGTGAAAACAATATAAACAGTTCTAAAATAAAATATGTGGGTGGATTTTGTTGTGAGAGGACAGGGGATGTAGTTTTATGCCTGTGGCAGATATATTTCCTCAGATGCTGAGGGAGTGTGACTGATGTAGGGTGATAAAATATGGCGAAACATCTGCAGATATATAGAAACATACATGTTCACACATCTGCTAACCCATAACCTGACTTTTAGTCACAGACATATTGCCATGGAAACTACAACTGCCCTTTACAGCCATTGTCATATGGCAAAAGAAAAAGGAGATGTAGGTTACAGGGCTTTGCTCATCTCTTGCACACACACACACACACACACACACACAGAGAGAGAGAGAGAGAGAGAGAGAGAGAGAGAGAGAGAGAGAGAGAGAGAGATGACCTCACGATGAAACGTCCCTGAATCATGAGAGAGAGAGAGAGAGAGAGAGAGAGAGAGAGAGAGAGAGAGAGATGACCTCACGATGAAACGTCCCTGAATCATACACACAAGCTCCAGCGCGCGCACACACACACAAACACATATTTACAAACATATGTTTTGCTAATTTTTGTGTATATATTTTTTCCAATGTGGGTTTAAATGGTTAGAAAACAGAATGCACATTTTATAGGCTTAGTGTATAATTTTTTATTACAGTATAAATCCAGTTTATTAAATACTTCATTCTTCTGAATATTATTTTTTCATTTTAGTTTATTTAACCTTCTTAATGTTTGTCCTTGATTTTTAGTAGTTATTTATTTATTCCACTTTTAATTAAAAATTTTCCCTACTACTATCTCTAGCCTTTAATCTTAGTGATTGATGATTGTGTTGATAAAGCAAAAACCTCTTCAAAACTTAATTAATTTTGTATATTTTTGTAGGGTTTCCATTTATTTTGTACCTAAATGTTATTTTGATTATTTTGTCAGTAAATGATGTTAAAAAGTGAAGGGTGCAAAAGGCAGAAAAGTTCATCACTAATCTATCAAGTGAAGGTGCGCTCTCTAGCGGTCACTTTATGAAACGCCTCATCCTCTGTGTTGTGTTTGAGACAAGCCCTTCGCGGCCCCCGTAGCCGCATCATTCAGCGCTGCTGTCACAACAGCAGAAAGAGGATAAGAAGTTATTAGTCAACTGACAGAAGAATAATCCTCTCCATAACGACTCCGAGCAGATAACATTTCATTTCACGTAAGGATACTGTTTGTTCTTTATTAATAAACAGGTTTCTTGATGTTAGACTTGGTTATTGTGTTTTAAATGACGATGTTTCGTTGCCTGACGTGTGTTATTTACATTATAATAACAAATAACGTTACATTCTTACTGAAAAACAAAGCACAGCATGACTTCACATGTTTAAAACATCAATTTAAACGGTTTAGAGGAAAAAGAAACATAAATTCACAGCTGATGCAACCAGACAGATGATTTATTTAATGCACTTCAGACAAATGATATAAGTAGATGTCCTGAAAGCTATATATAATTATGTGTGATGACTTCATGAGTAATTATGATTCCAAACTGATGATCTTGCGAGCTTTCTCCGGGTTTTAGCGTTATCGACTGACCATCCGGGACTCTTACAGGAGTGTCCTCTGTGTGTGTGTGTGTGCGTGTGTGTGTGTGTGTGTGTGTGTGTGCGCGCGCGCGTGTGTGTCATTGAACAAACTCTTCTATATACAAAAAAATAAATAAATAAATTATGCCCAACTTTGTCCGACTCTGAAATACTAAAGTCATGGGGCTAGTGTGGACCAGAATGACCTCAGCACCATCAGATGTGTGTGTGATATTCTCTGAATGGCCACCAGAGACTGCTCATGTAATATGAAACATCAGGATAATGCATTACAACCAGGGTTATTATAGTTAACTGATAACCATAAAAGCAAATTGTGTTGTGAATATCGTTGACTCTGACAAATTGCTCTGCTTGCAAATACACCCAGAAGACTTGATTTGATTCAGATCTTTTTGCAGAATGTCTGACAAAAGTGAGCTGAAAGCAGAGTTAGAGAGAAAGAAACAACGACTGGCTCAGATCAGAGAGGAGAAGAAGAGGAAAGAAGAAGAACGTAAGAAGAAAGAGGTCAGCTGTGGTGAAACTGCAGTGATTTGATCTCCTTGTCTTTGTTATACTGAAACAATCTCTCTCTCTCTCTCTCTCGCTGTAGCTGGATGGACGGAAGGAGGGAGCGTCTCCTCCGCAGGATGACTCTGATCTGGAGAGGAAGAGGAGGGAGGCAGAGACTCTGCTGCAGAGCATGGGGATAGTGGACCCCTCCATGGGTATGAAACACAGCAAAGCGGCATGGGAAATGCTTTTCTTACTAGTCAACTACAACCTAATGACAAAAAGGGGTCATATCGAAAGAATATATATATATATAAAGTATTTATACACACATGTATATTCTGTCACTTTCAGAACTCAAAACCTCCTTTCCAGTGAAAAAAGACTGTTATTAACATCATAAATCTAGTAGCAACATTTTTGTTTTTACATTTTTGGAAAGTAAAAGACAATCCTCATAAGGCTGCTGTTCTCTCGGTTGGTTGTGCATCTTTTTCTTCCACACTTTTTCTTTCCACTCAACTTTCTGTTAACATGCTTGGATACAGCACTCTGTGAACAGCCAGCTTCTTTGGGAATGAATGTTTGTGGCTTACCCTCCTTGTGAAGGGTGTCAATGATTGTCTTCTGGACAACTGTCAGATCAGAAGTCTTCCCCATGATTGTGTAGTCTAGTGAACCAAACTGAGAGACCATTTTGAAGACTCGGGAATTAATTTATTGAGATGCACCTGTAAATTGCACTGGCATTACATAACAGAAACTAGTTAAAGCTGCTGCGTGAATGTTGAGTGTTGATATGTTTTCCTCTTTTGGAAAATCATAAAAAAGCTATTGGCATACTGGAAATGGGTCGAAAAAGGGTTGTTTATTTATCTTCAGCATTTTTCTGTTCCTCAGACAGATTTACATATTAACACACACTTAACACGTTTACATGTTAAAGAGATACTTCATCCAAAAATTACAATTCTGGCATCATTTACTCACTTGTTTCATACCTGTATGAGCTTCTTTCTTCAGCTGAACACAAAAGAAGATGTTTTGAAGAACATTGGTTAATAAACAGTTGACGGTAGCCATTGACTTCCTTTGTATCTTTTTCCATAATATGGAAGTCAATGGCTACCGTCAACTCTTTGGTTACTAACATTCTTCAAAATATCTTTTAAACAGGTTTGGAACATATGAGGTTGAGCAAATGATGAGCATATTTTCATAACTGGGAGAACTATCCATTTAATCACGGCTAAAAAACTTGGTCTGCTCAGCCGCTGTGAGATAATAAGGAGGAAACTTGATAGCTGTTATTATTCCTTCAAAACTATATGATATGACCTATTTGAGCTTGCCTAAACCGGTTTGGCTGGTTGGTTAGCGGCTCACCTGTCCTGACCACCTGACAGAAACCCAAAACCTTCAAATAAACTCATTTGTTATCCATTTCCCCTGGTTTCAATGTTCATTATTTCGTCTTTCTTCATGAATTAATTTGGTTTGGTTTGGAATGAGCACTGATCTCTTTTTAACACACATGGATCCTGCATGAATATTAACCACTGTCCTTTTGTCTTCTCTCTTTTTTTTTTTTTTTGCTCAATCTTTGGTTTTGCTGCTTCATCGTGATTATTACACCACCCTGCTCTCGCTTGTTGTTGCTCACCTACTTTTATTTTATTGTTTTTCTTGCACTTTTTTTTGTTTTTAAACCCCCTCTTGGCTTTGCTTGTGCGTGTGGATGTGTGTGTATGTAGTGCAACCTCTGCATTTGGTAACAGAAGATACCTGTCTGTTTCACTATTTAGTCCCCCCTCCCATGTCCCCCTCCGCCAAATCAGTGGACACCCCCAGTGAAACGGGCAGCCAGGACTCAGGAGACGGCGGCACGGGGCCGAGGTGAGCTGCACATGTGTACACTCACATCAGAAATATCATATCACCGTATGAGTACATTTATATCAACATAACTGTATATACACTACCACTGAAACGTTTGGGGCTTAAAAGACTTCAAAGACATTTATATTTCTATCTCAAATAAATGCTATTTTTTAAAACATTCTATTTATTAAAGAATCCTAAAAAAAAAAATCTACTAAAATATGAAGCAGCACGACGATATTTTCATGATTTCTGAAGATCATGTGACACTGAAGACTGGAGGAATGATGATGAAAATACAGCTGTGCAACACAGGAATAAATTACATTTTACTATATATTCAGAGAGAAAGCTGGCTTTCAAATTGTAATAATTTTTCACAATATTGTGATTTCTACTGTGTTTTTGATTAAATCTGGTGAGCAAGAAGAGGCTTCTTTCAAAAACATTAGAAAATCTTAATGACCCCAAACATATGAACGGTGGTTTTGTTCATTTTGCTTACTTTAATTCTATTAAAATATAGTTTATACTTTAAAATACCACGTGATAATGCCTGTTTTTGGACAATTAAGTGAATTAAATCATTTACAAATGAAAGATTCTGCATCCTGTTTTTCTTCATTAGTCATGACAGCTTCGCCATGTAAAACATATAGATCATTATTTTAATTAATATGTTGCCTGGCAAACTGAAACAACTCAACTTTGCTTCACGCTCTGTATTTCACATTCCTTTGATATTTCACTCTAAAAATGTTTTTGATCATTATGTATTAACTTCCTTTCATCTTTTTTCCCCCATTTGTATAATCTGTCACAAAATGTTTATATCAAATTGTAATAAATGGTCTGCATTTTCAGAAACTCAAAATCATTTTATTTTTAGTAATTTATTTCAAAGTGTTGGAAAAAGTGCAATAAGCTTGTCACTGCAGGCTGACACTGTTTTCTTTGAAAACATTTCATTTTAATTTTAATTTTTTAGTGTATCAAAATGTCAATGATTACATACAGTACAGTTTTTTCTCATCTTGAAAAACTGAAAATAAAAAGCTTTAAAGCTTTTTTTTAAGCATAAGTCCTATCATAATGTTAAAACACATGAAATAGAAGTGATTTTGATACTTTCTCCCACGGTGGACCTGTTACACCAAAAACAGTTCAACCATCATGTTTAAAAGGCCAAGCCCTTATAAACACAGACATGCAGATAAACTTTATTATATTACAAATGTGAGTTTCTCTATATTGTATTGTGTAGAATGTGAAGCGTGTGTGCATGCACATGTATATTTGTGTATAACAGCACCTCTTATGCATGCGTGTCTGCCTGTGTGTGTGTGTGTGTGTGTGTGTGTGTGTCTAACAGGACTCTTCATTGGGACTCTGACCCCT